>NC_074720.1:9188397-9238444 GCF_947242115.1 Biomphalaria glabrata
AATTATACCATTCATGTAGATTTAGAATTCAAGAAATGGTTTCTGACACTTAATGAAAACACTTTTTATAAGTACACCAGCACTTGCCTTGTTTTGGTCAAAGTTGGCTATCTAAATTATTAACATATTAGTAATTAACTAGCTACTTAGGGACTATGTAAATGTAAAATGAATCTGTTAATCTTGATTAATATTCTATTGGGTAGATTTTTTTTTCCAATATTCAAACGTATTGGTCAAAATATTGTTTGACCACTATTTCAGATGCTTGAACTTTTAGGCAATATATGTGTTAGATTAACATACATAAAGGCAAATCCATAAATAACAAACGTTTCCTTGTATCGCTTTCTCTTCTTTTTCTTTCTCACTTAATTATATCGTTTAAAAAGCTTAAACATGATCTAAAAAAATGAAAGTAAAAGCAATAAGATTACTCTGATTATAGTTCCCCAATGAGTTCCAAAAATAAAGATACAATTATTTATTTATGGCGCCTTTTCATTTTTATAAACAAAACAAAACAAATCAAAATCGTCTCATCATTTTCTGGGGATAATAGATGGCACTATTGTAGTTTATTTTTTTAGAACTCTGCTGCGATATAAGTTTTCATTAATAAATGTATATGCACTCCACTGGTCAAGTCGTCTAAATACGGATTGTAATTAGCTGTTTGGATACGTTCGCTGCAATGCTTGTTGACCTAAAATCCGGTGTGCAGATGTAGACTTTATTGGTTTGGGTGTCCAGTTACAAGGTAATCAATTGTTTTAATTAATCAGCCAGTTCTAAATATGTTGAGACCGTAAGAGTATTGGCGCCATTTTTTGGGAGACCAGACCTGCTCGTGTGGCTGGTTATCTGCCCTTTTCAAGGCACTCGACCTTCATCGCAGTAAAGGTCACCTTTTGGCTTACGGGCTCTTAATTAAGAGTATCGTTATGGACACTCATTAACTTATAATGAGCTGAGGTGGTGTGGTGTGGTCAAGAGTTGGAGCACTAAAGCGAAATTTTAAAGACTGTAAGTTCGTAACTGTTTTGAAGACGTTTTTATAGTTGGCCTTATATGTTTCTGACCTATGGCGGATCAATCAATTTCATTGTTCCATTGGCCAAGTGTATACAGAACTCATGGGGTTTTCTGAGTGAAAGACACCTAACGTTTGGTTACCTCTGGAGCAAGATCAGAGAGAGAGGGGTAGGACATTGAACATTTACTAAAAAAAACAACCTCATTTTGAATTTGAGCATTTCGTGACCTTATTCACGTGACTCCGAGCAGACGAGATGTACTCCTTGACTTGTATACTTACTAACGTATCAACAGAATTTAGGTCAACTTCGCAACCACCCTCCCCACACACACTTAAAAAATAATTTTTAATCAGCTTTATTTGAGTTACCAGGGCGTTTAAACCGGAAGTGGGGTGGGGGTGCTTCTTTTTTTCAAACTTCCTTCTCAGCATGTACGATTTTTTGGGTTGCACAATGGGAAGTGTGTCTACAGCGCTGATAACTTCCGAAACGTTCGTTGATTATCAAAAATTTGGTTTGCCGTTAGATGATAAGCTGTAAGGTAAGTTGTGTGATAGGCTGTTGTACGGTAAGCTGTATTATAAATTGTATCATAAGCTGCATTATAAGTTGCATGATAAACATTATGATAAACTGGTTTAAAAAGTGGCAAGTCATATTACGCGCTACATTGAACATTGCATGACAAGTGCTATTATGAGCTACATTATAAGCTGTTGTATACTAAGGGAGCTATTATGAGCTACATTATAAGATGTTGTATAATAAGGGAGCTATTATGAGCTACATTATAAGCTGTTGTATAATAAGGGAGCTATTATGAGCTACATTATAAGCTGTTGTATACTAAGGGAGCTATTATGAGCTACATTATAAGCTGTTGTATACTAAGGGTGCTATTATGAGCTACATTATAAGCTGTTGTATAATAAAGGAGCTATTATGAGCTACATTATAAGCTGTTGTATAATAAGGGAGCTATTATGAGCTACATTATAAGCTGTTGTATACTAAGGGAGCTGTCTCTCACATTCACAAGTTTTGAACCTCTTTTCTCAATCGTTCGGTCTAAAAGTGTTACGTCCTATATATGGTTAGACTCAAACACAGTGGCACCCCCCCACACCCTCCCACCCAGAAGTGGTCCCAGAGTCATCATGCCGTTAATAATTTAAGGGGCTCCGGGCGAAGACTGAGACTTTAACACCAGGTGATGGTGTGGAAAAATGTGTGTGAGTGAAGTCATGGTGTCAATGGGTTGGGTGTCGCAGTGGCGAACGTTGGAGCTGGGTGGACTAGATCAACATAGTAACAGTCTTTCGAGTGTTAACTAAGTTGTGAAGAAAGATGTATTAACAATAATATAGAGAGAAAGACAGAAAGAGATAATGGGAAAGTTAAGGAGAAAGAGAGAGAGATAGACAGAGAGAGACAGAGAAAGACAGAGAGAGGCAGAGGGAAAGACAGAGAGAGGGAGACAGAGAGGCAGAAGGAGAGAGAGAGACAGAAACATAGAAAGGCAGAGAGAGATAGAGAGAGAGACATAGAAAGGCAGAGAGAGAGAGAGAGAGAGATAGAAAGGCAGAGAGAGAGAGAGAAAGAAAGACGGGTGGAAAGAGTCAGTAATGGTGAAAGAGTGATAAAAGAGAAGAAAAGAGAAAGATAGACAAAGAAGGAGAGAGACAGAAGGTGGAAGAGTATACAACAGAAAGAGTCAGATCTTATCATAAGTAAGAAAGACAGCAATGAAGAAACGCAGGAAAAAGAGAAAGAATAAATTAGAGAGAGAAAGAGAGAAAAACAGAGAAAAAAATAGACAAGAGAAAACAAAATAGAAAAGAGAAATAGAGAGACAGAGACACAGAGAGACAGATATCTAGCGAAGCACTATACAAATGTGTTAGTACGTGTTAGCCATGAATCCACTCTGCCAGATTGCCACCACCACTGCCTGACAGAAGATCAAAGCCCGTCTCTGGTCTGTGCATGGCCCGGTATATCTCTCCCCCCCTCCCCATGCTCTCTGGACACCAATTACCTACATGCCGTCTGATAGTGAGCAATGATATCTCCCGGGCTGGCGCTCATAAAACCGTCTGTTCCTCATCCCCCCTACCCGGGGCCAATGGAACCGCCCAATTAAGAAAAAAGCAACACCATACGACCTAAGCTATCTTTCAAAGATCAACCAAGCGCCCGCTCCATCCTCCAGGGCATCTTTCTCGCAGCCTCAGAACCCCACCTCTCCCGTTCCATCTTCACACACACACACACGCTATGCAGTATTGTGGACAATTTGAGCGTGTTAATTAAGTTAATTAGGCAAATACATATGTGCTTTTAAAACGCCCAATAAGCTTGCTATAAAGTTAATGTAATTAATAACACTTCCGATCAATAAACGCAATGACACCCATATGGCAAGATAAGCTTTATTCATCCTGACCCAGGCGACCAGTTTTATGATGACCATTACACAATTATGTACATTCTATTTTGCAAAATAAAAAAAAAAAAAAAATGTATTAAAAAAGGGTTTTGCCTAAAAGTGACCCGCCTTTACAAAAAAAAAAAAAAAAAAACTACCAAAAAAAAACAACAACGTATCTACAGTAAAAGAACTCCGCCCTTACAATTATATCTTTTAATAATGCACAATCTGTTTCCCTTATTCGATATCAAAAATAAAAAATGTTTTGTTAGGTATAATAAATAATTGTTGTAAGTTTCAACTTGGTACGAGAATGAGTGTGGGAGAAAAATAACGTGTACACACTTTTTACCAGACAGACAGACAGACAGAGTAAGATGATATAAGCTTTGTAAAATAAAAATAGAAAAGAAAGAAAGACATAGAAAATAAAAACACATTGAAATCATCATTTAATCTGCTAGAGACTATTTATAGTAAATTGGGAGTTCCCGTACGGATCCTTACCAAGGCAATACGTCACTTCCTTAACATGTTTGAAGCTATTCTAGTAAACATTGAGCGCACCATGTTTAAACGTATATGAAGGTTTTATTTTGTAATGCCTAGATTACGATTTTTTTTTTAATGAACGAATGGATGGCTGGTCGTGTGGTATGCGCTCCGGACTGTCGTTTGGATAGATCCGGGGTTTCATTCCTGCCCGCCGTCGTTTCCCATTGTCTGCTGGAGATTAGGGCTAGAGCGTAATTATCCTCAAATCTGAAGGAACATCCAAAATTAAGACACTAAGTGCCTTTTTACATTTTCACCAGAGTGCATAAAAATAAATTAAAAACACAGACATTGTATAATAAATCCCTAGGTCAAACCTATTTCTTTTATGATCTTTTTTCTTCTGACAGTGATATGGTGATCTTTTCTAATGGACTACACTATGATACGTCTCGGTTGACTTCTAAGCTGACATTAATGTCACATCCCATAAATGCCATGGGCTTCTTTGGCAAATGTCTTATTTGATTTAAATCATTTTTAAAATATGAAAGCTGTGCCCCTTTGATAAATGGCAACAAGCGAGATTCCCCCGTGCTTGACCAACGTCCACTCTCACACACACACATACACATAGGACACGCATCCAAGATTTAAGCTTTTGAGCAATGTCAGTCTGATAAGCGAATGTCAAATGACAATTAATTAGTATTTACTACCAGATAACACGTAGTATACCGTCTACCAGATGTCTCGAGGTTGCGGACATAAAAAAAATGACCATAAATTTATCTGTTCAGTCCACTAATCATAATATGTAGTCTATAAAAAAACAAACACACAATATATGGCACCAAGACTGGAATATGTCATTATAATGAAACGAAAAACACGCCTACATCGTGAAAACAAGCTTGAGGGGCGCCATAAAGAGGGGGCGCCCCTTTTTCGTGGTGTCAGGTGTTTAAACTGTCACGTACTCCCTTACCAGTATTCCATAAAACCTGTCGGGGGCCGATAGCTGGAGCGGAAACAGAGGTATATCCCTGGAAAGGGCGAGGTGCGGGGGCGCATGCTCTTCGATAGCAATGTTATAGAGCTGTATCCCCCCCCTCCTAACAAGGGATGGGTTCATTCCGGTGGTTGCCAGAGGAGGCAATGAAACTGTTTATCAGATGAGAGAAGATGGCGTACGTCCATTGTTTCCAACAAGAGGTCAGGATGACTTTTTCCCATACTGTAAACAACATGAGTCTCAAAGGATTTTTTCTTCTTTCAATTTCATAAAAAAAGTGTTTACAGTACAGATACATGCACAGTAATGTAATGTTCTTTAGTCCTTTCAACGAGGGTTGACGAGGGTGTCATGTGGCCAGCATAATGACCAACTGCTTTTGCTTTTCCAACGTATGTCAGATACAAATTAGAATTGAATGGACCCAGCCACCACACCCACATTAATGTATATAAATCTATTATTAAATATCCACTTTTGAGATTGGGGTTACATTGTCCGCTTTATGATTGAGGTAAATTGTCAACTTTGAGATTAAGGTAAACTGTCCACTTTTAGATTAAGGTAAATCCACTTTAAGATTGAGGTAAATTGTCCACTTCGAGATTGAGGTAAATTGTCCACTCTGAGATACAGGTAAAGTGTCCACTTTGAGATTGGTGACGTTTGGACAAGGTTTCAATATCTTCAACTTTGAAGAAACACCCGAAACATGTAAAACTAAACAGCCATCACAAGAAATAATAATAATATTTTTAATAACTGCATTCAGTTCCTATTTCAGTAACAACATCACACAAGACAAACATGTAAACGGTGGTGTAGTCAACTTTATCGAGAACTAGTATATCGTCTATGATGATCATTTAGATTTTAGGCGACCCTGGCAAATGGTTATTTGATCCCAAAATGGGTCACGATCCACAGGTTGAGAACTCTTGATTTAGATCGTTTATTGGTATCTAGCAGCTGGAATTAATGAATTGAGAATCCATCGTTACAAATATCGGAGCATATGCGAGCTGACAGAACGAGATCCGTTGGTTCATCCCAAATAATGACGACCTCAGACTTCTGAACACACATAAATCCGAAATTGTACATAGGTCATGATCAATTGGTTGAACATTGTTTCCTGTTGAAGACACGTGATCACTAACCACACGGTCGAAGTCCGCAGGATTTTTTGAAAACCAATACCTTTCATTACAATTGATGCCACAACACAAGGTGAATATTTGGGGACTACCCATCACTAAAATAACAGCAGGAGAACAAGGATGTTTTTTTTTTTTTTTTTGATCTTCAACAGTTTTTATTCAATTCTTTCAAACAAGATTTTTTTTATTTGTTAAGAATTAGCAAGTCACATGGTCCACACAAGGATGTCGCCTGAATACAATAATTATTATCTTTACCTTTATATGAAAAAAAGGTTTATACTACGAATTAGAATACATTTTTCTTTTTGTCTTAAAAATGGTTTAACCGAATGAGCATATTCCTTAGTAATGTTAAAGTCTTAATGTTAAGTTAATAAAATGCATTTACTTTTAGCAGAATGAAGCAGCTAGTAAAATAGCGCTTTTTATATTTTTATAATAATAATAATAATAATAATAATAAGCTTTTGGTTTTATGTTGTTAGCCCGTCTGTCAAAAACTAAAAGCGCTTTACACAATCTGATTCTACTATCGCCTGAATATGTGTTAAAATTTAAAATGAACAATTGGTGGGTCAAAGACTTGACAGAACCAGTTTTATGAACGAATGGGACCAAAACCTTCGAGAACCACTGATTTGGAACATTTGACCCTTATTTTGGAACGGGTGTATCCATGACATTTGACCCTTATTTTGGAACGGGTGGGTCCAAGTCGTTTGAGAACCACTGTTGTATATACATATATATAAACAAAAAAAAAAAAAAAACCCACAAAGTTCATCAAAATATTCTTCTTTCAAAAGAACCCCCAGAATCCCTGCAATTGCACTGTATGTCGTGCATCTGAGACAATGTTTCAATCTGGAACAGGCACGTTGGAAAGCGATCCATAGAGTTGAAATTGAACATATTTGACGAGGCTCACAGCCAATACATCATGTCAAGCTCTCGTAACAAGATTAGAATTCTGTAAGAGATTTCTTTATATAGGCAACAACGCGTCGCAAGGTGAAGCCAGTTTAATATTCGATCAGGTTCAGAGAGAGACGATAATATAAGCGTCGTGGAAGCGGTTTGGCTTCCTAATGATATACGAAAAACTTGCCCCCCCCCCCTTTTCCCAAGTATATAGTGTATGAAGGTTATCCCTTCCCAAAGAATATATTATATGAAGGTTATATAGACAATAAAGACAATAAATGGTTGGCGTGCATAACCGAAAAAAAAAAAACATACAATATTTTGTATCGCGTGGTTTTATTAAGGGACATGCTGTAAAATCTATGTGTTTATGTAACAGCGTTTAACGAGGGTGCAAAGTGGTCAACACAATGACCCTTCACCTTGAATTCCTTTAACATAACCATGTTCACATGCCCATTGCAGTTTGAGGGTGTACTAATGCATTCCTATAATATTCATATGAAAGTTCACCAGGATTCTAACTCAAAACGATTTATATTTATAAATAAATAAAATCACGTCATTCCTTACCAATACGGTTGTACTATTATTGAATGATGCCTAAGGCCCAAGGATTCCTATGATGATAAAGCTAAAACTGAATAGCGCAAATTCTGAGGTTTCCTTTTTAAAAGAAAAAAAAACAACATTAGTAACGTAAGCCCATGTGTGTTTACAAGAAGATGCGACAATGAATAATCAGGAAGTAAAGTGTGTAAAGATTACCAATCATATACCAATTAACAATGTCGATGATCAACAACAATCGATTTCTGATTAATGTAAAAATAGTTTTTTTTTTTCTTTTTTCGGAGGACCACGCCATTGTATAGTCCTCTGTTTTCCCATTCCAGGTCAATCTTGAGCAAACCTTTGAAGTGGGCACATTCCTTGCTCATCATTTAAAAATTGATTTAAAGTTGTTGTTTTTTTTTTAAATTAAAAATCGAGAGCTAATACTAAAACAGCTGTAAGGTTATTCACAATAGAATATTAAGACTTATAATCGTACAGGAAATTCAACGACTTATTGACAGGAACAACTAGATTAGCACAGATCGATACACGAGACTTAATAATCTATTATGTTGATGTTACATCTTTTTTTTTTCATTTATAAAGGATACTTTTGAAATAGAATGATTATTTTCCCTTCTTTCAAATCTAACTAATTACTGAACTAAGGTTTTCAAGAGATTTTTCTTCTACTTATTTTAATGGTTTATTCAGATTATACTTTCATTTACACTAACAACCACGCTAAGCCCATAAATGTGTTCCGCGTAGCGGTTGTTGATCTTTGCCTCATGGTTAGGGCTACTTGTGACTATTGAAAGGAGATTTGAATGAGGTGAGAGACTTTTTGAGTAATTCTTTTATCATCTCCTCATTTATTTTGTATTTTATATATTTCTATAAGTGCTTTAAAAAAAATAGATGCCGGTACTCAGTGATTTCGTGCCGGTACTCAGTAGTTGATTGCCTAACTTTTAACTACTAAATATTAATAATATACGTTAAAATACAAGAAAAGTAATATTTTTTTCAAAAAGATGCCGGTACACCAAAAAAAGCCATGTTTCTATATAATATGGAAAACCTGTAAATAGTTGTAATAAATTCATTTTGAATATGTCAATGCCTTAATTACTATACGTTATACATATTTATTAATACTACTTAAGGGTAGGTTGGCCTAGTCGTCTGGAACAGTGGTACAGCTATGGTTGGGGAGGAGGGGGGAGAATTTGAAAATACCCCTGGGTCCCCGATTGAGGGAAGCCCCCAAATTAGTTTTTTTTTACATTAAATATTAAATATTACACAAAATGCAGGGTCCCAAAAGAGGTCAAGCCACAGTGGGCCACCAAATGATGGAAAATTCCTAGTTACGCTCCTGGAGTGGAGCTACAACTCAGCAGCAACATCCTGAACACCCGTCCATTCAATTTTTCAAAATAAATTCCACAAACATGACACCTTCTTCCCATAAGGCGTAAAGATGTCCTCAAACCAGGAGGACACGTCGAGTATTTGAAACCACTACTAGTAGTCCAGGGTACACGAAGAGTCAGGTCTTTAGAATTCGCCGAAGTTATCTGCCTTGTTTCGACCCTCTAATTGGACGTCTCGCTGTATCCCGTTGAAATACCACCTCGGCGTTTTTCTCCGTCAGATTCCATAGGAGCATAAAAACAGAGGTAACCCCACTGTTCTAATTTGACGGCTGCCCCTCCTGGCACAAGAAACAGAATGAAAGGATTCCGTAGGGAGGAGTGGATCCGAAAATGACAGAGCAACCGTTTGGCGAGCCGGACAATAGTAAACCCGATGACCCATGCTGCGGACTTCCTCCGGTTAAGTGGTATATTTTGGACGCTGATTTATGAGCGAACGGACCATTTTGTCCATTTTGTTTTGTTATCGTAAGCAAAGTCACCAGAGACTCCGGGAGTTCAAAGATGGGGTTGAATAGCGCAAGCCGAGGAAATGGCACGATTTACAAGGCAATAGAGGGCTCGTCACTTCCGGAGGAGGACACGTGATCTCTGGAGATGCCGAAACGCTATCCGTTTCATTATCGTCAAATATCTCTAAATGTGAAATGAAAACAGATATTAAAACAAGAGACTGAATCGTAATAAGAGGCGAAGATAAGGGATGGAAGCGATGATATACAAGACCGTAATAAGAGACATGGACAAGTTACCGCGAATATTAATTACGAATTAGATGAAATGGTTTTAAAAAAAAAAAAAACAATAAATGTCTATTTTGAACTTTTTCAAACAACAAATGTGTATTTTTTGTCAGTTTGAAAATGTAAACGCATAATATTAATAACTCTCGTGTCTTTGAGTGTTTATGTTTGTGCATGTGAATATGTGTGCTAATGCCAATGTGTGAGTGGAAATGCATCTGTTTGTGTGACTTAATGTGTGATATGTGTGTGTTTTAATGCTTATTACAATGTGTTATTCTGAAATTAAAATGGATAAATAAAGATCTTCTCAAAGGAATGCGGCCAAAGAGCATAATACCATTAAATTAAAAGATTCCCTTTTTCAGTTCATTTGATCTCTATCTAGTCTTAAAACGATTTCTGCTCTAATTGTCCGCTAAACGAATGTTTCGGATAAAGGAAATTATGACGAAAATAAACATAATTATCAAATACAGCGTGTAATTTCATAAACTGGAATAGGATATAGTGATAAGCACAATATATTTTGTTTCATCTATTAGAAGCGAACCAATTCTGTATATGATGTGCGAGACAAGAGAGTAAAATGTTTCTTATACAGAAGTCAAAGCAGTTGTCCTTATTACTATAATACTAATATCCTAAATTCGGTTTCGGATTAGGCGAAATTTCGGATGACCGAAGTTCGTAATATCGGGACTCCACAGTAATAACTTCAAGTTCTATAACTACAATCTTGACAATTTCGTCCCGTAGTCAATTCTCTCCCTTATTATTTATTACGTAGATAACCATGGCGTTAGTGTTATGAGCTTATAATTACAGCGTCTTTACAACTCATCAGACTTCACATCTGCAAACAGTTTCTAGAAATAATGGTCGCCTTCTTCCGTTGAACAATGTCATTCCCGAAACAATACAGAACGCCCTGTCAGTGGTCAGTTTGCCCGGCTCCCTGGAAATTGCCTGTCATACGCCGCATGCCACCTGCCTGGTTGAGCCATTGAAGAGTTTTGTCAGCATGCGGGTGACCGCTAGGCGAGTAACGCGTTTCTCCCGCGGCTCGAACCTGCTAATAACCGTAGAATTATCGCCGGCGTGACCGGTCTCTGTCGTCACCAGGGTAAGAAGCTCCCTGAAACTGACCAGTTAAGCCGGCACGAATCGCATCAGCCCCCGTGGTTCCGGTGAACAAGGGGCAAAGGTCTGCGCGGACAGGCGTTTATAATTGGCGCGCCGAGAGCGCCGTGAGCCCCCCCCCCTCCCCATATCATTCAGCCCCAGAAGATTTTACTTATCGTCTTGTCTTTCCGATGACCCATCATCGCGTTGACCTAATGACCCACCGGACAACTGCATGAGTAAAGTTCTCGCTTCTAAGAAGTTATCGAAATATGTTTGCTTTAAAAAAAAAGAAACTACAATGACTAATGATAAGTAGAATAAAAACGTAATGGAACTGGACTCTCACAAAATGGACATTAGCAAGTAACAAAAGCGCACTAGAACAAAAATTAGTATTTATTCCGAGAGATTTTCATCGATGGCAGACAACTGTAAATAGCTCGAAAATCTGGGTTTTTTTTTTTAGTGTACTGAATATAGGAAGTGTTGATGGAACATGTATTCTTCTTCCTCGTTCTCATTATTAAGTTGGAGCGTTCAGACCAATATTAGAGATGAACTACGCAGTGGTTTCCAAATCAGGGAGCTCTCCATAGAGTTTTCTTTCTATTGGGGGTGTTTTGGGGGCCAGTGTCTTGTTCGGGCCTCTTGGTAAAGAATGCAGTTTTGAATGGTCAGCATTCCCTGGTGACACTCCACATGGGTATATGTACTAAAAGAGTTTCTGATTTTGTTTTCATATCTAGAGTCGTAAAATCAAATTTCTAAAAAGCTTTTTCACTTCATAATGTTTCTAGTATTTAATTGGCAACTGAGATATTTCAATAAACATCAGCTACGCAGTATGGTATGTGTGCTGGACTGTTGTTCGTTCGTCTCGAAGGTCCTGAGTTCATACCCTGCCACCTGCCGTCCCCAGTCATCCTGCGTAAATTTTGGACTGAACAAAGATCCGAAACATGCAAACAAAAATTTAGTTTAAGTGTCCTTGGCAATGTCAAGTTTATCTATCAATTTCAAAATATCACTTTCCTCTTCTTATTTTCTTCTTATTTTTTTTTTTGTAAACACTTATATCGCCCCCTCACATTTCTCCATATCACGTCTTCTTCTTTATCTCTGTTACCGTATTTTATTGCTTTCAGAATGTGAACTGAATTTCAAACATGTCAGCAGCAAGGAGATCACTTTGTTTAAAATTTATTGTGATAAACATCGATAGATAATATTGTATTATTGGACAAAATAACAAACAATATGAGATAGATCCATCACTAAATAATAAAAAAAAACGTTAAACATGTATAATAAACATTGGTGTGCATAGACACAGGGACAGGGTTGGGTTAATATTCCTCTTCTCTCCTCTCTCCTCTCTTATTTAGCTCGATGTATCCTCGCCATTCTTAGCTCTCGTCTCGTTATCCTAATGAATTTCTTGGGTGTACAGGCCGGAGACGTTCCACGAGGGACAGGCCACAGAAAAACTGGCAGACAGAAGACATGGGCTAACGAAGCCCCAGACATATGGCCCGCGGAGGATTAGATGACACCGGAATACCTTGGCTAAGTTTCTGTAATTGGTTCAATTCGAGAAGAAAATACGAGCAGAAAATTTGGTGCCGAAGTAATTGGAAGGGGCTGGGGATGGGGGGGGGGGGATCGCGTCGGGTACATCCGGGCAACGATTGTGATGAAGATGAAGCTGATGATTATTTTGCGGTTTTCCAGAGGGAGCAGGGCGCACGTGCTGGTGTGAGGCGTGTGTGTGGGTGTGGGAAACAGTGTGATGACAGTGAAAGCTCACATGATACACAAATGTAGATCTGATATTAAAAAAAAACAACAACCTACTATCTGTATAGAATTTTCTTGTAGTCCCACTCTTATATAGTCCTTCATTATTATTTGTAGATAACAGCTTGGGTTGCTCAGAGGCGCAGCCTTAAAAGGGGGGGGGGGCAAAAGCCCCAGGCTCCGTAACTTAGGCGGCATCGCGTCAAAGAGAATATTTTGAATCTTTTCTCATCGTCAGCCCATAGTACAAATATACGTGGCCCTGAAATGACACTTGCCCAGGGCACCGCTCACGTCTAAGGTCGCCTCTGGGCTGCGTAGCCAAAGTGACATATTGCAACTTTTATTATTTTTCGGACTCAAAGACAAGCCTTATATTATATATACATATATTAAAAAATAGATAGATAGATAGATAGATATGTAGATAGATAGATAGATAGATAGATAGATAGATAGATAGATAGATAGATAGATAGATAGATAGATAGATAGATAGATAGATAGATAGATAGACAGACAGACAGACAGACAGACAGACAGACAGACAGACAGACAGATAGATAGATAGATAGATAGATAGATAGATAGATAGATAGATTTTTAAAATATCCTTTTTTGTTTTGTTTTGTATAGTCTTTTCAATTTACAAATCCAGGTCTTCATCGGGATTCAAACCCGGAGTTCAGAAGCCAGGCGTTTACCACTCAGCCACCGAGCCTGTGTCTAGATTATAATTTACCGTAAAACAAATATATATATATATATTATATATATATATTATATATATATATATATATATATATAACACAGACACACACCAACACTCACAAACTATCACCTTTCTAAGTTTTTCTCTCACTCTCTCTCTCACACACACACGCACTAACAAGCGCATGTGAACACATTATAATAATGTCATATAGCCTTCAATAACCATTGCGTTATGGTTATAAAGAGTTGTTAGTTGTTGTTTTGTTTTGTTCCTGTTGGGCTCTGAGTGCTGTTCGTTGAAAGGTCGCAAGCCAGAACAGTCATGCCACAATCTTGTTCTGGAATCATCCAAAAAGAAAAAAATGATTTGTTTGCCGATGGGCTCAAAGGTCAGATGTTTAACTTGAGAAGGAGGGAGGTCACAGAACACAGGAGTGGAGGGAAGCCCCCCCCTAATAAAACAGACGTGTGTGTGTGTATCTATCAATGTCTATCATCGTCCTATTGTTGGCTTTCTCTCTTTTGTTTCTCTCTATCTCTCTCTTTCTGTCAGTATATATATATTTTTTTATTTTGCTCACTCTCTTTTGATCTCTTTCCTCTATCTGTATCTCTGTTTTATTGACGGTCGTTGACTTATAACACCAAACTGCTGGTAGACAACTAATTCGCTGTAGACTTATTATTTTTAAACTTATACAAATTAAGAGAATTTAACTAACCTATTCGTGAAACAAAAGTAGAACAAAACTTGTATTACAATATAAACACAATTAAATTGAGATGAAATGAATGTATATTGTAAACAAATCTAACTGCCAATAAAAAGTACGTCTTTACACTCTGGCATTCTGGAGTCGTCCCACGTACTTAACACAGCTTACGACATCGCCGCTTATATTGCATCATTCTAAATTAACATTAAATTAATGCTCTCTCTCTATCTCTCTCTCTCTCTCCAACTAAGAATAAATACTATCTTTTTTATATTACATAAGAAACACACACACACACTCTCTCTCCACAACACTCTGACTGTATGAATCTCTTTTTTTTTTATTTCGCGATTCCGTCATCTTTAAGTCTATTTGTCTTTTTCTCAGCATTCTCTCTCTCTTTTTTTCTCTATCTCTCTTTTCCTTCTATCTTCATTTCTCTTTCTTTATCTCTCTCTCTTTCTCCCTTTCTCTTTTGTCTCTCTTTATGCCTCTCTTTTTCTCTCTCTCACTCTCATTCTCTCTTTTAATGTCTCCCCTGCCTCTCTCCCTTTGGATGTATTTTACAAGCATGAATATTATCAAACTTATTGAAGTATTTTTCACAACATTGTACAATAAAAAATCGTGTTACAATGTAAACTCCGATCATTATGAACTTTCTATTAAACAACCACAACAACAACAATGATAAAAGCAACAATACAACATAAGAAAGTGGGGAGGGTGTGGAGTTCTCCTCCCGTCGCCTCTCCAACTTTTCAGATGTCATTAGCGAAGAGGCGGAGGGAGCACCCATTTATCAAGATCCCCCCCTTCACGACGCTGAACACTCTGTAATGTCATAGTCCCCCCCCACCCCCCGATTTAACACGTCAGATTGTCAATTTATAAACAATCATGTTTCATACAGGTTTCTGTATTTTCAAGACATGAAATAAAACAAAAAATGAAATGGAAAAGAAATAGTTTTTTTTTTTTTTTTCTTTAAAGAGCTCGAAGAAAATGTTGGTTTTAGAGAATGCCTAAAAACAATCTAATTGAACAAGAACACGCCATCATGTCGTTCAGAATAATGTGCGGAATTTGTGTACGTCCTCAAGATATGAACACACGTTTAAATGTGAGCTTTCAATGTTCTGTATTTAAGTAATTGAATAGACTCGATTCTCTGTCATATCTCTGGCCCCTCCCTTTTTTTTTCTTCTCTTTTTCCGTGTTTCATTTTATTTTTCTGTTGTTTTTTTTTTTTATAACAATAACAACAAAGGCAAATCGTCCACCTTATCCAATTTAGTATTTCTTTTTTCTTTACAAATGGGCATACAATGGGAAACAAAAATAAATAAATAAATAAAGACGAAACCAAACAGGCTGTAGAATGGAACACGCAGTGAAACAGAAAGGCTGGGAGGTCAAAGCAAACATGAAGGAGATCTGTAGACCAAGAAGCGATGATGTCATGATGGGCATGGACTGAGGGAACAGCATAGAACAGAGTCCGATGGTCCGATGGACCAAAAATGAGTCCAGTCACTCTTAACATAAGGAATATTTCAGACAATTGGAGAGTTTCACTACAACACAATGTCGAGGACACCAAATTAAACTTGACTGCTGCGAAGTTTTAACCAACAGTTGAGCAACAAACGGAAGAGGTTGAAACATTTGTTTCTGAAGTGATAAAAAGTGTTCCAAAAATTATTATTTACCTTTAGGAGAAACAAAAACATAGCATTATATTTTGTACACCGAATACAACAAAAAGCTACTTTTTTTTTTCAACCATTAATTCAAAAAAAAAGTCATCGAACAGTTTAATGTTCAATGAATACTTCACGTAAGTATTGACACTATAAATGTGTACATATGCGCTGATGGTTGAATTTAGTAGTCAGGTTGCCGTTGTAAGTGGGGTTACCCTAGACGGGTTTGTATCTAGGGAGTGTGGTTTACGTTGGGCTTATGAATCAGCTTTGGATTGTATGGTTGCCATAGGGTTGGTTTTCCTAGTAGATATGGTTTCCCAAAGAAAAGCCATCAAACCAACACATCTGAAATTCCAAGAAATTAAGAAACGCATCTTTTATTTTAGAACTGCCTGAACTGGAAACCAATGAGCAGTCCATCTCAGATATAGGATTACTGATCTGAACCCTCCGACATAGAAAATTAGAAGGAAGAATGGGAAGAATTTTATGCTCTAATGGCACTAAGGAAAAGAAGCACTTGTAAGAATGTGTCCAGTTATATGTAATAAGAAATGTGCCTTAGTGTCTGAGTATCTTATTAGGTTTTGTATCGAAGGAAACGAAATATTTTAGTAGATCCGCGTTTTAGCTGCTCTGCGTGTTACAATGATCTTTGATCTTTTATGATTTATGATCTAATCTTTTTATTTCAACTATAAGGTCCATAAAATTTTTGGCTCAAGACATCAAACTGTCGTAAAACAGTAAAACCAATAAAGCCAAATGTAAGGTCCAGTCGACCAATTAAGTTTGCACACCAGAGATACCAAACTTAACACTCTTTCTGAAGTCTGGAGGACAACGCCTACTTCTCTACTCTGGAGATACCGAAGTCAAACCTTGAAGGCGACGATCCCCGAGAGTGTACACATATCTATAACTCTGGCGGTACACGTGTACAGATTTTTAGTACAGCCGCCCTACCCTTCGACATGCCTCTTTATGATGGCAATTAAACAAGCGGAAGTGCCGAGCAAAGAGCGAGGGTCCGAGCAGCTAAAAGCTCTAGCACGTCATCAAAGGGAAACATCGAAGCCTCTATCAACACGTGGCCTTCTCACCACCACCGGAATTGACGAGGCTGCACGAGGCCATTGATGTCATTTAACAGGGAGGGTGGATGGAGTCATTTCTCTCCAGAGGTAAAGTAAAAAAGTAGAGCGACCCTTTCAGAACTAGCGAGTTATAAGGCAGATGATGTTAAGGTCATTTGTTTTTTGCAGCCCACGGTTAACGAGAAACTGCATTAAATGTTATTATTATTATTATTATTATATTTCACAAAAGTTTGTCAAGTTAATACTTTAGTTTCACAGTTTCTCTATCTGAATGCGCATGTCACTGGAACTGCTCTTTGGAACCAGTGGGACATTTGTAAAAAAAATTTGCTATAGCGAAAATTCGTCTTTATATAAAAACAAGCAAAATATTTAAAAAAAAAATTTAAAAAATAAAAAGCCTATCTAAGCGGAAGAACTTGGCAATTACAAATAAATCTCTCAATGTTGTAATGGACTATTTCGTAATTTTTTTTTATATAAAAATGATTCTAGTTTTGTTAGGTACAATAATTAAGTGTTTAATTTTAACTTGATCCGAGAATGGGTTTGGGAGTAATAGATGTGAACAATTATATAATGTGACCTAACCCTTCATATTTAGTCATATGTGTGTTTACTGAGGGGTTACTTTCCCTTGTCGGTATCACACAAAATAATTAATTCCCAGTAGTTAACTGACTAATTTGTTTTTTTTTTCTATTGATTCAAGGCTTGTCTGTGCCAATGAATATTTGTGCAAAGTTTCAACTCGATCCGAGATTGGGTTTGAGAGAAATAACGTGTTCAAATTTTTTACCAGACAGACAGATTGAATCTGTATAAGTTTTGTAGAAACAAACAAAATGTACACGCAATATTTCCAGTACAAACGTAAACTCCCCCCCCCCCTATTATTGCACATCAACCACATGCAAGATAATCCAGTATCCAGTTTGATTATTCTTTTTTCATGACGAATGGGCAGATAACTGTCTTCACTCAATGCACATGTTTACTATGACAGTTTTTAAGACATACAATTAAAAACTATAATTATTTTAATTATTACTACTTTTTTAAATTAGATTTGATCATAACTCTCTAGGCAGGGGAGACCCACACGCACACACTCACACACACGAATGATTGACACTTTCAAACAAGAATAAAATTTCTTTATAAAAAAAAAAAAAGGACAGCCCTCATCATCATCAGGCGTTCCCACGTCAACCCAGTTGACGTCACATTCAAGGCCCGTCACTCCGCCTCCATTGTTTGATCCTCCGGAGTTTTTTTTTCCTTTTTTTTTATTTCCTGTTAATTAATGCACTAGTCCTAAAAGAAATGATGAACTCTAGGAGATTTTCATCCCTGGGAGAAAAACCTATAAATAGCAATGCTTATTGGTGTATCCGGAGTAAAAGTAAAGAAAATGTTTTGATAGGCAATAATTTGTAAAAAGTTGTCACAATTCACAGGGCACACAGTTTAAGCACTGCAGAGTCAAAATGTGGAATATCTCCAGTCTATGACTTTTATAGAGTTGGCAATTTTGAAGTTCAATTTAGTGTTAATGACGGGAAAATCTCCAATATTGAAAACGAACTCCTAGATACCCCCTCCCCCCCACTGGTCCACAAATGAGATTGGACCAAAGCGCTCAGAGCATGCTATAAACATGAAAGTAGCGCTATATAAAAGCTATAATAAAAAACAATATGAACGAAAAATAATTAAAGGTTTAGTAAAAAAAAAATATAATTTCTTCTACTAGACTCTATAGATTTGCGCATCTCCTGTCTTATTTCAATTTGAGAAAGAAAACGGTACAATCACAATAAATAAGAAACAATCTTGTGATTATGCTATCCCTCTTTCCACCACTTTCATAACCCGAAATAACTTTTTTAACGGCAACATGGTGACATTGTGATGTTGTTAATGGCATTCCAAATATTTAATTAAAAAAAAACGAAAACAAAAATTTCTCTAAAGGCATTAGGAAAGAAGGAGCACTTGCATTGATTTGCTCTAGCGTATGGAATAAGAAATGTGCCTCTCTCAAAAAAAAACAACAAAAATTTCTATTACTATTATTATATTTTAATGTTAATCATTTTTCAATTGTTTATGATTAAATACTTGTATAATTATGAGAAATTACAAAAAAAAAAAGAGGCAAAAGGGCCCATAAAAGATGCATATAAAGCCCAAAAAAGAGGCAAAGAAAAGAGGCCTAAGGCCCAAGGATTCCTATGATGATAAAGCTTAAATGAATAGCGCAAATTCTGAGGTTTCCTTTTTAAACAAAAATGTAATTGTGGATTGTGTTCACGTTTCTCAACAATCGACAACGTAATGATCCTGAGATCAAAACTATTTCTGAACATTGTTAACTTTAATCGTAGTGAGAACAGAAAACTTCCTATTTCGTCTGGTGTGTTTTGGGCAATGTAATCTACGGATTCAAAACAAACAATGGAAACAATTCTGGACTCTGGACAACTTTTATAAAATTTGGACCACTCGATCATGTTGTACAGTCTGGACGCGAACATGTCTGTCTTGCGCGCTAGTGTCATCGATTGAGTTTAAACTGAATAAAGTGGGAAAAAAAAAACAATAATATACAGATAATAATAATAATAATAAACAGATATTTCTAAACTGTAAAAAGTAAAAAAAAAAAGTTCCCCTTTCAGACCTAGTGGAATCATAGGCGCCAAAGAACCCGAAATTAAAAATCCCAGTCTTCACAAGGTTTCAACCCGGTACCCCTGGTCAGAAGCCAAGCGCTTTACCGCTTAGCCGCCGCGTCTCCCTTCTAAACTGTAACTTAGACACAATACAATTAAAGTTTCTTTAAAGAAGTCACAAAACAATACGACTCTAAGATACTGATATGAGACAGACAGACAGACATATATACACAAACACAAGACACCATCTTAAATTCTGAAAAATAAGAATCAAGTCAAATAACACAAAATGAAAATAAGTTGTGTGAATAGAGAAACATGTTTTTTTTTTTGTCATGACAAATTACTCGCTGTATAACATGACAAGGGTAGGCGGGGGGATTCCTTTAATTAAGGAATAAGAAAATATAGAGCTATTATGTGACCCAATTACATACGACATAATATTACATATAAACACGTTTTGTTGAAGAGCAATAAACACCAGAATAACGGAAATGAAAAGCAAACATTTTCCCGCCAGGGATCTAGGACCGTGGTTGTGGCTCCAGCTACAAGAAACCGAGGAGCGGATGGGAGTTGTCCTTCAGGAAGAAGCGAAGTATCGAGGGGGTATTCTCCAGGGGCGATTCCACAGGAACAACACGCATGTATTGATGAAAAGATAACACACTCGAGATATTAGCACATGCTAATCCTCGGACGTTGGAGAAACAAGAGAATCCATGTCCAGGCGCCGAGAGTCTCTAGCTCTATATCCGTTCATAACAAGACTCTGGCCAACCTCTGTGGTCAGCGATCGGTGAAGGTCATGTTGATAAAACTGCGACCACTCCCACGCCCTCAACGCGTTTCATCAACGCCCCAAGGAAAGACAATAAAACTTCGTAAACTGGCGCCCCCAACCACCACAACACCCCAAACCACTGCTCCTTTTTTTTTAAATTGTTATTTTTGTTAGAAGAAAAGTCAATTTTAGAACTCAGCAATAAGTTCACACGAGCGCATATGTTTGTTTGAGTGTGTGTGTGTGTATGTCTTGATAAATGTGTACTCTTGTGTAAGACTTAGTTGAGTTCGATCATTGGTTAATTAAACTATTTGTGCCAGGTCTCTGAGGCTTCATAATGACTATTTGGACTCCACCTTGATTACGAAAGATGTCTGCATAATAATCTCAACATCTTCCTAACTATATGACGATATAAGAAAGCATTATTCTGGTTTAAACTAAACCTGAAACAACTTAGTCCAATCTGTTTTAAACTAAACCTGAAACAACTTGGTCCAATCTGTTTTAAACTGACCTGAAACAATTTCGTACAATCTGTTTTAAAAGAATGGACCTTTTCAAAGTCACTTTTGTTAAACAATAAATGTATGCAATCATTTATGCTGTGAATTGAAAAGCTCGTTTTTTAAATGGTCCGGTTGATGGCTGCATGGTCACGTGTTATGCGTTCTGGACTGTCATTCGATGGTAACGATGGTCATAGGTTCGTAAACGATTTTCTTGTAGCTTTGTAATTTTCAATTTCTATAAATCTGGGTTTAAACTTAATTAAGATTCCTTACATATTGTTGTATCGAACAGTGTGATAACGTTCGTGAATCTTATTTATCTTTTTTGTTACTGTAAGACGAATTGTGTGTACTTCGTATTTTAAAAGTATATTCGTGTTTATCTTTTCATTCGTAAGTCTATTTCACATTTGGCAGTTAACCACACTTTCAAACACTGGCCAGATTTTCTACAATCTTCATGCTTTTTCATTCTCTTTTCATTTTGTGTCCGCCTCTATTTTTATAGCATTTTTTTTTTATGTCTCTTGTTTGTTTCAAATCAAAAGGGAGAGAACTCAACCATAAATTGGTAATTACTGCGAATAAAGAGGGATGTAATAGACAAGAATAAAAGGTTATTAAGAAGAGCAAAAGACATCCATTATGTCTGAATTAACACAATTTTCTTTGGCAAATCTGTTCAACTAGGAGCAGACGAAAGATCGATTCACGGAACAGCCCTTTGTGTGGTATCGATGCGCGGTCAGACTTTTGTGTCGGTATCGATTCTTGGACAGCCTCTTTTGAGGCCGCTGAGAGTTGAGCTTAGTTCCATTTTTTTTTTTTTTTTTTTGGTTTTGTTATTTCTTGTTTGTCTTCATTGTGATAGTTAGAAGTGGTCAACAGAAACATTGTGTAGATTCTGTTTAGTTGAAGATTGGATGAGGTTTCTGTTGGCTTGGCTTTTATTAAGTGTTTTTTTTTTTTGAATGGAAAAAGAGGGGTGGGGAGTTGGAAAAGACATTCAATTTTTTTTAAAAGTTTATAGCAACTAACTCTGTCTGCCTGTCTGTCTGGTAAAAAGTTTGTACACGTTATTTCTCCCGAATCCAATCTCGGATCAAGCTGAAATTTTGCACAATTATTTCATTTACATGCCAACACAAGAATCAAACAAACGAAAATTAACCAATTAGTTAATGAACAATTGGTAATTGATTATTTTGTTTGGTATCTCGAGCAAGGGGAAGAAATTTTCCTTGACTGATAAAGTGATATAAGTTGAATTTAGTCCCCTTTATTGTTTGTAGGGGAAAAAATAACTATAGATAACTATAAAACCTATTTACCCTGGCACAGTAGTCACCGTATTGGCTTAAGGAGGATTTAGCCCTCGAGTTTGAATTTAGGTCGTTCCCTTTTTTTTTTTTTTAAACAAAATATATTTAAAAAGCGATCACCCAGATACCCCGATCTTTCTACCCCTACCCCTGTCCAATAAGTCCAGAAAAGTGATAGGACTATATCGTATTGAGAAGGCTAAAAGCATGAAATTGTGATACAAGAAAACAATTGGTAAAAAAAAAAAAATATTTCTAAACGCAAAGATTTATTATTGTTACTCTAGATCTATTACAAATTTAAATATATATTATTAATTATATATATATATATATATATATATTGACATCGAGAAAGAGATAGTGAAATAGAAAGAGAGAGAAAAAAGAGAAATAGAGAAAAAAAAAGAGAGCGTGAAGGAGAGAAAGAGAAACAGAGACAGACACAAGGAAATAAAGGAGAGCGAACACTAGAGATATAATGAGAAAACATTAGAAAGTAACAGAGAGACAGAAACAGAAAAAGAGATAGGGTGTTAGAGACAGTGAGAGAGAGAGAGAGGAAAGAATGGGAGAACTGGAGAAATATAAGAGAAAGGGATAAAAAGAAAACGAGAGATTAAAAGAAAAAAATAGAAAGAGAGAAAGAGAGAGAGAGAGATAGGGAGAGAAACCAAAAGATAAGAGTACTGGATGGGATGCAGAATATGGTTGACGATTGTTACAGTCCTTAGAAAATGAACAAAGCCAAACATTCACATGGGTATTGCTGAAATCAGACAAACACTAAATTAAGTTGATTGGAAATAAAAACAAAGAAATGATGGCCAGGCAGGGAGCTACATTGTTCAAGTTGTTCAGTTATCCTCTGTCTCTTATGTGTACCCATTTGTTCAGTGTCATGATTTGACAAAAGTTCATATGTTGTTAAGTACAAAATCTAGGTCATCTATTAATAGCACACAGGTTAAGTGACGAAATTGATTTAAAAAGTTCGGACCACCAGACCCTTTCTGGTTGAAATGCCCTCCCACCCTCTTTGCCCCCCCCCCTTTCCCCATCTTTCTATGTTAGTGCTGGACTGTAAATAAACTGACCACTACAGACGTCCACCAGAGCAAACACCTGCTTCGTAACTTAATACCTCGTCTGACTTAACTGGACGCACGCCTGATTTCACCGACCACGCGTCGGACTGACCATTCCTCTGAACGGCCAAACGATTCCAATTAGTCTCATGTCAGTACCGCTAGCCACCCCCCCCCCTCTCTCTCCTCCCGTCTTTTATTCTTCATATTCATCTTCAGCCCATCTTCCACCCATCTCTTTAACTCTGCAGGGACACACTCTTTCTTTGTCCTTCCTTTTACATCGTCCTCCTGGAGTGGAATTCTCCTGGCGCCCTCGCAGAGACGCCCCATGAGAGTGCGCCCCATACCACCAGGAAAAGTCATTCCCCTAAACGGGTAGGCCGCCATAGTGATGGGATCTTAATTTCTCCCTAATTAACTTAGTTCGATAGTGTATTTAGACACACATACACACACACACGAGGACTGGTAAACACACACACACGAGGACTTGTAAAGACACACACACACAGGAGGACTTCTAAAGACACACACGCAATAGGGTTTGTAAAGACAACTTCGAACTCTTGATCACATTGCTCGACCACTACTGACCACTACAATTAGGGTCTATAAGCTCTACATTTTCATTTCTGTAATGAAACGGTGTGCAATATCTAAAGGAATTACGACCTCTGTTCGTTTTTTTTTTGTTTTTTTGTTTGTTTTTTTATTAAATACAGCCAGAATCTAAGCTAATCACATGTAATCATATTCCAAGCAAGACACATTGTGTCGTATTCCAAGCAAGACACAGTGTATGTATCATACATATTTCAAGAGAGTAGCATTGTAAAGTATTCCAACTACTGCAGTTAATGAAGATGTAATGAAGATGTAATGAAGATGTAAGAAGAACCTTATATGTTTTCCTCATTTGAAAGCGATGCGAGGTCCGAGGATGTCCGATCTCAGGGATACGTAACCGTAAGCGTAAGCGGTAACAAACTGAAATACAATGTAAAATCTAAACTGAAATTGTCGATTCTCTAAATTTAAAGACTGTAATAAGTTAAATAATGTGAAAGATGAGTACTAAACTAGCTTTACACTTTATCATAATATATCCCCATCGAGGACCAAGACATCTGTATGAAATTATTAAATAATCTCGATGCCACTATTGTTCAGTTTCCGACATTTCTACTGTATCTTAGACTAACCCCACTTCCGCTGTTGCCTGATGTAGCTCCACCTATTTGCTACGCGGTGTTCGATGACGTCATTAGCAACACCGAGCAAGACAAAGTTCACCATGTTCAAAGCGAGGCACACTGTATATCAAATCAAATTCCTAGAAGACAGATGCAATTTTTTTTGTTAACAAGATTCCGTGAGTTATTTGTTTATCATGCTATGGAAAACAAAATTAAGAATGAAATAAAGTAAAGTTCCACTTTCAGACCTTGTGGTCTATAGGGCAGATGATGTAAAGGTCATCTGTTTCTGTTGCCTACGGTTAACGAGGGTGTCATGTGGCCAGCACAACAACAAGCAGCATTTACTTTTCCCCAACTAATGTCAGATACCCATTTAGACCATGTGTGGACTCAGAGGCGCCCAAAGATCCCGAAATAAAAAATCCCAGTCTTCACCAGGATTCGAGCCCGGGACCACCGGTTCGGAAGCCAAGTGCTTTGCCGCTCAGCCAACGCGTCTCCCTGTTAAGAATGAAATGTATTGATAAAATCACCCCCCCCCCCCCCCCCACTCACTCAAAGACATACGAAGGCAGGCTCATAATACTTAAACACGAATTGACTTGAAAAAATTAATGTGGTTGCGGAAGCCTATTTTGTTTGTTATAGTAATGACGCGAAAAACAAAAGCGTCGAACGTCCGCCCTTTACTGACGGCCATTGTAGACTGGCTCTTTGACCAAGTCTCGCACTTGAAAGGACATAGAGAAGCCACGTAACAGAACTACATAATATAATCGACCTTTTGACAAAGAACTCCGTGATGGGAAAGGGTCATTATTTATTGATGACTCTCTTTCTCTGCTACAAGGAACGCATCTTTTAAGAGTCGATATTTATTTCTATTTTGTTTTTTCGATTTTCATTACCCTTTCCTCTCTCTCTCTCTCTCTCTCTCTCACACATACGCAAACACACACACACACACACAAGCCAACCATTTGTGTCTTCCATCGTTTCGAGAAAGTTCCATTAAGTAATTTACTGTTTCTAGAGTTGACTTAAATGGGAAATAACTCAGTCTCTTTGTTCTAGCTTTCGGTTCACATTAACTCCCCTTCCTCTGCTATATTAATTTGCGAATAAAGGCGATTAACTATGACTTCACCCCTCCTCCAATCCATTTTGTTTTTTTCGTTCATGGTGCTACTTCCATTTGTACCCCTACTGTCTAAATATCAAGCACCTCACACTAAATCATTTTTGACTTCTTTCGAGAGCGACCTTTTAGGCTCCAATCTAAAAGAGTGATTTAAGGTGCGTCCACGACTGACGTTACCAGGCGTAGTTATAATATTTACTGTAGTGCACCTAATTAAAATATTCGCGGTAGACTCGTGCTATGTGGGTGTGTTATTTAGATGGGATAGCGGCTCCCCGACTGATTGCACCCCCCTTCACTCCAGCTGTCATCACGTCGCTGGTGGAGACGCCCCTGTCTACGACACCCAAGGGACCGGCTAATTAGCAGGACAGGGACGAAAGAAAGAAAAAAAAATAGCCCGATCCAAATCTCTAAGGTCCGCGGTGGTCCAGCAATGGACATTAAGAGTTCCGTGGACCGGAGATGAATCTTTCAGAAGGACACAACGCCGCACAGTGAGAGGCCGTCTCTGCTTCTCTCTCCCTCGCCTTGTCTCTCTCTCTCTCTCTCTTGCTATTTCTTACAGATGGCTAGAGAGACCAGCCGGAAAATCTCTAGCACGAAGCAGCATCTATTTTTAAACGCGTCATCAAGGGAGCAGGTCTTTTACGGCTCAAGGAGCAGGTATGTTTTGTGGAATAGACTCAGAAACAATAACGAAAAAAAAAAAAAAAAAAAAAAAAAAAAAAAATCCAAGGCGTTCAAAATGTCAAAATGAATTAGTGATACGCCCATGAACTTGTTTATTCAGATCATTATTATGAGCACTGGAAACATGCAGTCGATAGGCACTTAGGAATAATTTCTGCATGTTAGCCAGTGTGTATGTGTGTTCAGGCGAGTCTGTGTAAATGCAAGTATAAGTGTACTAAGTTATAGAAATATACTTATTAAATAATACAAAAACCAACAACAATTCTATATTGTAGACTATCTTTTATTGACACCCACGCCCATATTTCGATTCGCATAGCTTTGTAGCTCTTCTTTGAGGCTCTAAAACATATACAAGATTAAAAATAAGTATTTCAAGGTACCCCTTTAAGACCCTGCTGATAAAATCTTAATAGATAGTTGGGTGTTTTATTATTCCGAACGTTGGAACCAAAATTCCTGTGGGAGTGCCTAAGGGGAGTGCCTAAGGGGAGTGCGAGAGTATTCCCATTGCACAATGCGGAGTTGTAAGAAAGCTTCCAAGACCATGTCAGAAATCCAGGCGCTGTTCCTCAAGGGACCGTGAGCCATGCACAGTTAGCTTGGTAAACTATAGAGAAATGACAAAGGTACCCGGTGTGCTCGGCCTTCGGCCACACATTATAGTCTGATCGTACGGAGTAGCTGACACATCGGAACTAGCAGTGTTTAAGAAGGACATTGACCTAGATCTCTTCTAGACTACAGTGATGGTTTAGGCTCACAAGTCTGGAGTTCGAAGAGCCTTAAGCTCAACTCTTTTGACTGTAAAACGGTTACGTGCCTCCGTGTATATGTAATTTTACATTCTAAGAGTCAATGTTTGTATTAAGTGCTTGTACTTTCTTGTATTATATTGTATACAGTTTCTAACCACCGAAACAAAAAAGGACAACGTGAAGTTACAAAACAGCAACTTGAGTTGTTTTAGACAGATAGCTCATACAGCTAATCCTATCTTTAGTGAACAGAAATGAAACACGAGATACCGGGAGATAATCCGAAATTTTATCACGGGGAATAAAGGGGACTTAACCAGGTCTTAACAATGTATGGACGTAATCCTCCAAGCCATTTCATCATTCTACAGGACAGCGTATTGTCTTTCCAATTTTTTTTTTTAATTATTAAAAAAAAAAATAGACTAATCTTACAGCAGGATTTAGTTATGGTTTCTGATCCACCCGCCTCTTTCCTCACCCTCCCCTTTCCATAGCATTTTCTGTTATATTTATCCCCCCCCCCTTTTTTTTTCCACCGCGCCTTTAGTTTTTTTTTTTAAATGTTATTTATTTATTTATTTTTATTTTTTTTTTTTTAATTTTATTTTTATTTTCAATTTTAGAAGATGAAAAATTAGGTTTTCCTTTAAAAGAAAAAAAAAATGGAGTGGTTTTATTTTATGGGTTAGGGAGTTTTTGTGTTTTTTTGTGTGTGTTTTTTTTTTTTTTTTACATTATTAATAGCTGATGCATGGTCAACTAAATGTTATGAGACGTTTAATGAAAGACAAGTTTGTTTTTTTTGTTGTTGTTTTCCTAGCTTGTTGGGGGTTTGTAGTTACTCGGTCGTTGGTTTGTAACTCCAAACTGACAGAATGACTGAACTGGTATAATGCTGTGGTGGACACTCGTTGCCTTGTAGCGCCCAATGGTTGGTAGACTAGTTCACCCCCTGTAGGCGTATTTTATTTCAACTTGAAATAACTTAAATAACTTATTTGTCAACAAAACTAAATATAAGTTTTATTAATTTCTATTTTAGGGCTATTTTTAGCTAAAATGATAAAAAAAAATAGTTAATTTTCATGTCAAGATTTCTTGAAATCTACTAAATTTAGTTCAATAAAACTTCAGCTGTTGATTATTCAATACTAGTAGAAGATTGCGAAGCAGAATTAACCATATTCATTATATTGAAGAAAAAAAGTTACATCTCTAAACATGATTGTGGCCCATTATTTCAAGTTTTTATGGATGGGTAGGCATAGAAAAAAATTAAATATTACTCTAAAAGTTTTCAACCTTTTGTAATTATTCTGCTTCACTTTCATACTTGTATATTACCAAATTACAAGGCTAAATATTCATAAATAATTTATTTATCACGCCATCTCTGAACAAAAAAATATGAAAATGCTTAATAGGAGAACAAAGCAAAAAATGACAACCTCTGTGGTAAGTTAGTATACACCAAATTGTTCAGAAATGAATGCTGTATAATATTCAGTTATTAAAATTCGATAAGATGAAATGACCAGGGGGTGAAATGGCCAGGGGATGAAATGACCAGGGGATGAAATGACCAGGGGATGAAAAGACCAGGGGATGAAGTGACAGGGGATGAAGTGACAGGGGATGAAGTAACGGGGATGAAATGACCGGGAACGATATATATATATAATTGTGTGGATAATAACCAAATTGAGAAAGAAAAAAGAAAATAAACGTAGTCTAGATTCTATTTGATCATAGCGTATAAGTTTATAGCGTATGTAGGAAACAAACTTGTACAATGTGAATACACAATTCTAGGTGTTGGTAGCCTTCCATCAGAACACATCAGTTAATAGTGAATCCTTAACAGCTCAGCCGTCAAGTCAAACTATGAATAAATGTGTGCCGACTAAGGGACGTAATCAAGCATATTTTTACCATGTATTCATGCATTGTTTTAAATAAATGAAATATTCTGGAATAAAAGGAGATAGCCAACTTACTAAAAAGTAAGGAAGAAAGTAGACTTGTATTTATGAACTTTAATTTATAACATTTAATTAAATAAATTAGAAGGCTTCAATAAAATTACAAAATAATAGCAACTGATTTGTAATTGGAAAAAACAGCATATTATATAACATTGTAAAAATCATTTACATTATGACAGCTCTTTAAATTCGAATCTATCAGCATTTATCTAATTGTCCGTTGTCAATATCTACTATCCATACACGTTTAATCTATGGCCACACTTCAAAACACGTGGTTATATACTCATGGTAGCACAGATTATGTCAATATCTCCTATTGAAATTTCATAGCAAGAGACCATTTAAGTGCAGTAAATAAAAAAAAGTAAGTGAAGTGGCCCTTTCAGACCTTGCTATCCTCCAGGCAATGTTGTAAAGGTCACCTGCTTCTATAGCTGAACCTTAAGGATGGCATGTGGACATCCAAACTATAAACCGTCGACTTATGTCTGGTACCCATTAGAGCAGGGTGAATTTAAGGTCGTTCTAAAAATCCCGACATTGAAAATTCCAGTTTTAACTTGAATATAATTAATAAAGTAATTTATTTATTTAGAACAGAATACACATTATTAGAAACGAAGGTAACTTCGATCGCACTAAAATAAAGCTTCAACCAGTTTATTATGGCCACAGTATCAAAATAGTCACCAAGTCAGGGAGTGGGTCATTTGTTAGGAAAACCAAACACGAAACGTCCGGCACTGACTAGCGGTCACTTATTGTCCCATGAATCGCATGGCTTATCCACCCAAAGCGAGGCTAATTCGATTGCCTTCAATCTGCTGCGGTGAATGCCCAGTACGTGGACTCATTGACCAAATGGACGCAGGTCATTCTCTCCATCCACACGGATTTTTTTTTTTGGACTCGGCTGCGTGGTCACATCGACCAATAATTGCGTTACTTGCTTCCATTTGACCCCTACCCCATCTCTATTTTTTTTTTTTGACTGTGGCAAAAATCACGTGACAAGATTACAGGGGAAAACGAAAGTTCTACCTAAAGAACAGTCTTCAGCGTTTCAAGAATGATGTCTGATCGGAAGATATAAGTTAAAATAAATAATAATAATAATAATAATAATAATAATAATAATAATCGATAAAAAAGAAAAAACCGCTACCATTATCGATATCGCCGTACCACTGTCTAATAATTTACGAAAAACTGAGATAGAAAAACAAAGAAAATATGGGAACCTAGGCTTGGAGATTAAGCGTCTATGGAAATTGTCCAAAATAACAATATACCCCATTGTTATATCAACCGAGGGGATAATAACAACTGACCTCACAGACACCTTCAAGGCCCTTAACATTCCTAGGAACATCTTCGTTGCCTGTCAGAGGGCGGTACTGCTGCAGACCTGCCACATCACCAGAAAATTCCTCAGTGGAAACTGTTAAAGGGACTACGATGAATTTTGTTTCTCTTTAGCGAAACTCGACCCTGGCAGCGCCAGAGAATGACTACTCGTTCATTTCTAACATAATAATAATAATAATAATAATAATCTATCTATCTATTTAGATATCTATCTATCGAGATAGATAGAAAGATAGATAATTTAAAACATCATTACAGCGAAGAATAATTACATAAAAAGCGACTGTAATATTATCCATCCTTCATCATTTAGATTTTTAATTCAATACATATTTATTTTTTAAATAAGATTTATTAGCTATATATCATATTCTTTAAAAAAAAAAGTTCTGTTTGTTTTGGATCTATATAAGAGGAAAAGCAGAGAATCCATGACATGAACAATATAAACTCCCATTAGACCCACATGTTCCAGTAGAAAACATGTATTAATTACTTAGAAGGGCGACAATACCTTCCATTCTTGTACAGAAAAGGATATGAATGACAGCATCCCTAGAGGTGTGCACAACGGGTTTACAGTTAAAGTGTAATTAATACGAGGCAGCGGGAAATATAGACATTGGATGAAAAGGGATTGGGGCCCCAAATTCAAAGAAAGTAAAAGATAGCGACAGGGCCAGGTTTGCCATAGTGCATGACTCTGCAGCCTCTCGCGGTTTCAATGGGCCTTTACATTTCAAACAAATAGTTATATAAAATATAAGACAATAGAGACATTAGATTGAATGTACAAGTACTCTATTTCTGTATTCACAAATATAACGTAATACTAGATGTGTGGGAGGCGAGGTGGCTGAGGGGTAAAGCACTTGGCTTACCGAACTGGGGTCCCGGGTTCGAGTCCTGGTGATGACTGGGATTTTTAATTTCGGGATCCTTGGGCGCATCTGAGTCCACCCAGCTCTAATGGGTACCTGACATTAGTTGGGGAAAGCAAAGTCGGTTGGTCATTTTGCTGGCCACATGCCACCCTCTTTAACCGTGGGCCATAAAAAGAGATGACCTTTAATTCATCTGCCCTATAGATCGCAAGGTCTGAAACTGGAAACTAGATGTATACATACTATTAAGCGTGCTTATATTGAAGAACAAGTGCATAGTGCTGCAGAGCGGTGTAATGTTTTAGAAATATAAAGTATTGATATGGTAGCCTACTAATGATAGTTATCGAGACATAAAGTTTAACGAAATAAAGTATCGTTATGATAAGTATCGAGGTATAAAGTTTAACAATATAAAGTATCGCTATGATAAGTATCGAGGTATAAAGTTTAACAATATAATGTATTGCTATGATAAGTATCGAGATATAAAGTTTAACAAAATAAAGTATTGCTATGATAAATATTGATGTTTAAAGTTTAACAATATAAAGTATCGCTATGTCAAGTATCGGAGTAAAGATGTATAAGACGTACCGCTGTAGTAAATGTATTAAGGTCAAAAGGGTCACGCTATAGCCGCTAAAAAGTAACGGTGAAAGTAAATGCTTTTAATTAAAAGTACAACCCTACAGTACACATCCACTTGGGGTTTCACGTACACATGATATAAGCTAGTAACCAAAGAGAGTTATGAGCTTTAATAGTTATTGTGAGCACTAGCTCATCTGTTCAACTCTATGTTTCTCTCTCCTTTACATTTCTCTCCACCCCCTTTCTCCTCCAAAACACTCAACGCCATTAGGGCGCCATGTAAAAAATCGTCTCGCCTCATTTCTCATCCGTACAGCTTTCTCTTTTATTCTCCCCTAATTCAACACCCCTCTTCTCTCCGCCCCTGTATGCTTAAATCTATTATGATTCACCTATCCTAACCCCCTCCTCCTCTTTTTATTTCTTCATTTAAAAAAAATCTCTTCTCTGTCCAGAATTGCTTGTTTCGTCAGCTCCCTCTAACCCTTAACCTCTCAAATTGCTTGGTTTTACAATCACCCAGTAATGGGTTGATAATGCCCAATTTTTCGGACGTGCGAACCTTGTCGCCTAATGGCCGAGCCCGCGGACGCTAAACGAAGCCCCTACGGTTACGTGGACACAGGATATTGAAGTGAAATTGCGAATTTCGGTTCCATCTTTCACACCAAACATTTCCACCTCCCCCCACCCTTTTTTTTCTCATCCTTTTCATTTTTGCCCCACTATCGCCATTTTCTTTTTTATTTACGGATTTTCCCGTTGAAGCGTAAGCGTGGATGAGTCGCAGTGACCCTGCTAACGGTAATTTCCGTTACTCGGGCAGCTTCTTGATGAGCACTGCTACGAGGGTCATTCACGTGTCAACCTCAAGTAGCCAGTTATGTCGCTAACACACCTAGCGCCAAAAGTCAAGTAGGTTAATACTGTTCGTAATGATGGAGTAGATAATAATGGTAATGGGATGTTTTGGGGAAGGGCGCTAATGGCCGCAACTAGCACCAGAGGGCTTCGCCAGTGATGCCAGGCTTTAGTTGATTTCAAAAGATAGAATCTTATTAGCTCTTTGGGTCATTCTGGTGATTTTTAAGTGTGTACTTCAAAATATTGTTTTTTATTATTATTATTACTGTTAATATAATTATTATTATTATGGGTGTAGAAAAAATAACGTGTACAAACTTTTAACCAGCCAGACAGACAGTGAGTTGATAGAAGCTTTGTTCAAATACCTGCTTGACTAACCGGCGTGTCAATGGACCTCAATCACCAATCGTAAATAAACAACATTGAGTCACGTGCTTCTCTATCTCTTCTATACAAATTACGATATAATTTTAATCAACAATGGTTATCACGTGACCCTTATTTTTTTCTCGTTGTTTTATCAATATCATCACGTGATCGTTCGTTTTGGTAAATGAGGTCCATTACATGTTCGACAAATTCTACACACAAATGTGTACGAAGACGGGAATTTTAGAGTGCAAACACTTGCTGGACTTCCCAGAAACATAGAATACTGTAAAATGTTCACAATGTATATGTATTTATCTGTAGGTGTGTGATGTTTATGTGTATTTGTGTTTGTTATTATTCGTGTAGATTAACAGCTTGATTATTTCCAATCTTTGGTATTTCTGTTACAGACCAATCATCAAACATGTCTGTATCATTTTAACATTTCTGTGCACAAGGATTCGGGAGACGAGTGTCTTCGGACTTGAAGAGAGAATTGTTCTCCCCAGGAGTAAATGGCATGGAACAATTGTCTGGACAACTTGTACAATTATCAAAGGACATGGCTATGTCATCAGGAGATCTCTGGAGATTTCGGCCAAACATAAAACAATGTTGTTGTTGTTTTTTTCTTTGAGTTTATAAAAAAAAATTAAAAGAGATAAAAGAAATGTGAAAGGGTAATTTTATTTTAAAGTTATATTAAGAATATGAGGTCATGTTGGGGAGAGAGAGAGAGAGAGAGAGAGAGAGAGAGAGAGAGAGAGAGAGAGAGAGAGAGAGATGTGACAATGAGATACTAAGATGGGAAAAGAGAGTATAGACATAAAGAGAGACATACAGGCAGATAAAGAGACAAAAGAGAAAAAGCAGTTAAAGAGAGAGAGAGAGAGAGAGAGAGAGTAAGAAATAGAATAAAAGAAATGATATACATAGAGAGCGACAAAAGAAAGAGAGAAAAAAGACTGAGAGAGTGAGAGAGAGAGAGAGAGAGAGAGAGAGAGATCAAAGTTAGACTTATATACACTATAAAAACATGCCTTAAAATAAACCTAAAATCTATATTGTTGTTTCTTTTCTAAACCCCTAGCCATCAGTTTTTTTTTGTTCTAGTCTGTTATTAATAGCTTTCGGAGATACCCGATGTTGTATTAACACTAAACAGATAACGTGATGACAAAAACCTCCACCCCCTCACCCCTCTCATGCAGATGAAACATTTCCTTTTTTTTTTTTTTTCCACACCCGCCCATTGCGGAATGCGCCTCAGTTGCAAGGGGGTTTCCGGTGTCACCAATCAAAAAGAATTACGTCAAATAAAACGAAAAAAAAAAGGGGCCTCCATCATTCAGGACCGTCAAAAGCCCACCAGAACACGGGGCAAGTAAAAGCTGTTTCAGGTCAGAAGCGTCTGCCTGACAATCTCAATGACCTAATTATTTTTTCTTTTACTTCCGATATTCCCCAAACGCGAACAACTGACACCCTTTCACTCGCCACCCCCCCCCCCCAACTCTACTTTCCAATTCAACGAATCCTCCCCCCAAACACCCCTCCACACAATTCTCTTTGCATCACTCTTAACATGCATTTAATACCCAAAAAAAAAAGTGATAAAAATAGCAGGGTGTAGGATTACGTCACACACGAAAACAGCCAACGGCCAATAAGAGCGCGTTTATTACAGTTTTATGGGCAAAGCGCGAGACATTATGTAAATGCATTACAACTATTTGCCTATCACAGGAGGCCACAAGCTGGAGATAGACTAAGGGCTTCGTTCATTTTCGAGAACGGTAACTTTTAGAATGAACATTATGTAAATGCATTACAACTATTTGCCTATCACAGGAGGCCACAAGCTGGAGATAGACTAAGGGCTTCGTTCATTTTCGAGAACGGTAACTTTTAGAATGAACATTATGTAAATGCATTACAACTATTTGCCTATCACAGGAGGCCACAATCTGGAGATAGACTAAGGGCTTTGTTCATTTTCGAGAACGGTAACTTTTAGAATGAACATCGCCAGAACGTCAGCACAGTCCATTTTACAGTGACCTCACGGTAAGATTAAGGTAAAGAGAACAGGACGGTAGCAGATCATCCGTATAAGACATGACATCAAAATTAAATATGAATCAGACAGTAGAATATCGTCTGGATCAGTTTAAGACACGACGTCTACATGTAAAGAGAACCTGACTGTAGCTGCTGTAGCAGCAAGTCTTTATAGTGTGCGATATGCATCGTGAGTATCCTTACGTGTAACATGTAACAGTAAAATTAGTTATAACTTTTAGAGTATTGATATAAAGCTTTATACTGTATTGGGTATTGTCAGAAATTATATGTCTCAATAAGTTATCAGAAAAGAAAATTACTTTATTTGTTACTAAAAAAAATAGGTAACTATGGTATCCCCTTGTCATTTTAATTTACTAGCATTGTTGTGATTTGAAACAATTCGGATGCATTTACTGAACCTTCAAGATATACATTATTGCCTCTTGTCTTTCCTTTCTGAAAGGCTGAAATGTTGGTTTCCCACGGGGAACAACTCGAGAAATTATTCTATTTTTTTTTGGTCCAAAAATGGTTTAAAATTGTCTAATTCAGTGATGCCCAACGTTATACGGCCTGCGGGCCATTTTAATTTCAGACACTCTTTTCGCGGGCCACATTAACAAAAAGATACACAAACATGAAATAGAGAATCGTTGCGATAGACCTTGCAGTCTATAGGGCAGATGATGTTAAGATCATCTATTTGTTTCTTTGACCTACGGTTAACCAGGGTTTCATGTGGCCAGCACAACGACCAACCTCCTTTACTTTCCCCAACTAACGTACGGCACCCATCAGAATTGGGTGGACTCAGAGGCGCCCAAAGATCCCGAAATTAAAATCACATTCTTCGACAAGATTCTTACTGGGACCTCGGTTCGGAAGCCAAGCGCTTTACCGCTCAGCCATAGCGCCTCGAAATAAAGATTAACCCATTTAAAATTGTTTTATTACTATTCCCGTGGCTCCAATAGGTTTACTTACAGACAAAAGCTAATAAAGTAACAAGGATTTCAGGGGTCTTATAACTAAAAAAGTTTTTCTACTAACTGAAGCGCTTGTAAACATTGTGGTCCTACGCAGCAATTGTTTTCCGAAATGTGCAAGGTTCTGTAGACAACACGGCGTAGAAATCTATTGTGTATTGCTTGAAATTTGTCAAGAAGGAGAGTCTGGCTTAGTAAGTTCCAGTTGGTGTCACTCTTCAGCAGCAATAGTAATAATTTCACAATCTGCTGCTCTTGTCATTAGTTTAAGAATGGAGATTTTCACCAACATCGTCCACTCGTTGTGCAGTTGTCATGCCACAAAGGCGGCACAGCTTCAACTTTTTTTTTCAGGACGATTTGATTCTATCACGTGGTAGCCATAATTTTTTTAATGCTTCATTTCTCTTTTCTTCTCTTAAATTTGAGCAACTTTGTAGCCTCCATAACAGCCGACTCACTTTCTTGACTTCTTGGTAAATATTTTAGTCAATCGCTTACTTCTAGGCGTAAATTAGCAATCTTTTCTTAGCGGCTCAAACCAACATTGCCACCATATTTTTGTGATGGTTTGTTTTAGAAAGACAATATATATATCTCCTTTTGTCTCATAAGGCAATGGATGCGCCCAAATGAGTCACAATATATATAGCTCCTTTTGTCTCATAAGGCAATGGATGCGCCCAAATGAGTCACTGGTTTTGGCTTAATCTTGAGACGGGGCAGAATCTGGTGTGGCCCATCAAGCCAATTCTTGAACGGCAGACTTAGCCACAATTCATACATGTGTATGGCTTTGATTCAGGGCTAGTAGACAGGGCAGCTTTCTTTTTGTTCCTCTTGATTAAGGCCGCTTCAATTCTTTTGTTCTCAGCAAGGGGGGTTGTCCCAGCACGCACAGTCTGTCTCCATGCACTCCGGTCTTTGGCTATGTTTTCCCACATACTTTCGCTGATGCCTGTGGCAATAGATTAGAATGAATTCCATCAAAGAAAAACTCCTAACATTGAGAAGATAAATTTTTCAACCTTTTTTTATTTTTTATTTTCTACATTTTGTGCCAATGTTTAGGCGGGCCGGTCGGAACCACGTCGCGGCCGGACCTGGACCGCGGGCCGTAGTTTGGGCATCACTGGTCTAATTTAATGGGGCGTAGAATTGAGAAGAAAATAAACAAAGGGAGATAATGATAATGATGTTGTATTTTTCTGTATGGATTTATATTTTTATTATTTATTTTTAAAAACATTCCATATTTTATCATTCTGATTAAAATTTGAAACGAAATTTGAAAATCATGTTTAAAAAGTATTTATAACTGAGTTATTAACATACTACGGTATGTAAAATTAGAGTATGTGACATTTGTGTATTACTTAAAAATTGCTATGCAGCGGTGTCCGGTGTAGTAGGCACTGTGTGAACATCGAGGACACCATTACCATTGATAGCCTCAGACACATTTTTGTTATTAGGTTAAATGGTTGATGCATCTAACGGTGTTAACATATTCATTATTATTGAAAGAGAAAAACAAACCAACAACACAGGCATTATTTCAAGTGGTTACGTAGCACATACCACGTGACCTATCATAAACAGTCGCAGATCATAACACGACATGAGCCGAGGCCAATCGTTTTAGGAAGCCCGAACACTGTGCGCCTCGAGCTATTGGCCTCCACTGCCCACAGGTTGCGACGTCACAGGTCTGAACGACGTGGCAACGAGCTATTGGCCTCCACTGCCCACAGGTTGCGACGTCACAGGTCTGAACGACGTGGCAACGAGCTAATGGTCTCCACTGCCCACACGTTGCGACGTCACAGGTCTGAACAACGTGGCAAAGAGCTAATGGTCTCCACTGCCCACGGGTTGCGACGTTGCAAATCAGTGATGAGGCCTCCTATAAACGATTGGTCTAGCGTGAGCTGAGTTAGGATTGCTGAGCGCCTTGATGTAGCACGGTAACTCTTTCCCATGTGTACGTACACACACACACACACACATGCGCACACAGACACACACATACACACACAAAACACACACACTCTGTCTGAACATAAGACAGAACCATACAAAAAGATACATCCAGGGCTTATAAACATCACAGCAATGTTAAGGATATACTAACAATATAGGGGCGTACTTATTTATATTAGAGTATAGTATATTTATTCCCTACGCGCAGAAAGAAAATTAGCACTTAAGTTTGTATATATTTTCAGAACAAATGACACTATCAGCCCACATCTTAATCCACTGACACTATCAGCCCACATCTTAATCCACTGACACTATCAGCCCACATTTAGATCAAGTGACACTGTCAGCCCACACCTTGATCCAGTGATACTATCAGCCCACATCTTGATCCAGTGACATTGTCAGCCCACATCTAGATCCAGAGACACTATCAGCCCACATCTAGATCCAGTGACACTGTCAGCCCACATCTTGATCCAGTGACAACCTTTTTTTTTTTTAGAATTCATTTGTTTGGAAAAGACCGGAAACACTCTGCCTCCAAATAATTTATTAGTTTAGACATGCTCATAAGTACTTACTATTAAAAGACTTTTCCAGCTGGTTTGATAAAAAGTAACGCACAGAACATTACCCACATTACCTTAGAAGGCTTAGTGGGACAGTCAGAGACAGTCAGAGAGTTCTAGAAAAGAGAAAGAAAGAAATACAGTCGGGGAAAAGGGGGGGGGAACTTCTTCTAGTACTTGCAGCCGTACGACCTGTTGATGTAATTATTCTTGTTACAGGTCCTCGTACTGTTGCTTCCATTATCTTGTCAGTCGAAATCACGCGTTCCGGCGGGACGTACTAAGTAGGTGTCGGACAGCTAATAGCCCCGGCCAGGGTCCGGAGACTTGAGGCTGGGCTTACTTGCGAGGAAGCCGTGTTGTCAAGGGCCTTGACGTTTCCATCATCGGCTCTCAGGGGCGTATGGAAAGTGAGGTGCGAAACATGTCCTTGTTGGTGTTGTTGTCATTGTCATTTTAAGAAAAACATTAAGACCTACCTGTTTAAAACTTTTTTTTAGATTAGTTTGTTATTTTAGCTGTCTTGTTTGTGTTTGTAATGTTATTACAGCGCATTGAGCCTACATTTTGTTTGTTAATAGCGCTTTCTAAATAAAATTATTATAATTATTTATTATTGTTGTTGTTGTTGTCGCTTTGCTCTTACCTTCCACAGATCCAGAGAAGTCTTGTCAGGAATTTGAAAGTTAAGAGTGGGAAAACGAGGGAGGAGAGATACAAAGGAAAGAAAGAGAGAGAGGAAGAGAGATAAAGAGAGAGAAGAAGAGACAGAGATGGATCAGAAAAAGAGATAAAGAGGGATAAAAAATAGAGCGGAAGGAGATATAGAGAAGAAGGAGAGATAAAGAGGTAGGAGAGACAGAAATGAGGAGAAAAAGAGGGATAAGGGATATAGAGGAAAGAGAGAGATGGAAGAAAGAGAGATAGAGAGGAAAGAAAAAGAGGTAGGAAAGAGATAAAGAGGGAGAATAAATCAAGAGGAAGGAGAGATAGAGATGTAGGAGAAAAAGTGATTAGACAGATGAGAGACAGAAAGGAAGTAGAGACAGATAGGATGGAGATATAATAATAGGATGGAGAGATAGAGAGGAAGAAATGTGTGTGTGTCTGTATTTATTAACGTGTGTTATACATGTACTATGCTTAAGGTATTTTTTTTAAATATTATTATTTACATTTAGTAACTATTGTAGAAAACAAATCAATTTAAGGTATTTGTGTGGGTGTGTGTGCTTGTTCACTGTATTTATAACGTGTGAGTGTGTGTGTGTCTGAACGAAATGAAACTATTACCAGATCCAAAATCAGCATCAAAAAATGTCAGAGCCCACATTATCCTCTGGTTTTTAAAATCCCAAATCGAAAGGATCATTTTGCATTCATTTTACTGCCCATGTTTATTTATTTTAATTCAATTTTGGGTTTTATTCAACATGAAAAGAAAAGGTTTCCGAGGCCGGGCGCTTAATTAAATCCTAGCTACCCATCATTCATTGCGGAGATCAAACAGGAAGTGCTTATTAATAAACTCCCCGTGAAACTAATTTGTTAAGCAGGTTTTAACGACAGGAAAAAGAAAAGCCTTACACATTGAGGGGCTAAGTCTCTGATTTAGAAATGAAATGAGAAGAAAAAAACATGTTTTGATTATCATGAAAGATTTTTAAAAACTGTTTTGTTATGATTATTATCGACATTCAATTCATCTTGAATCTGCACCTTTTAATCACATCCTCTTTAACCTTTTTTTTCTTCTTCCTCCATTTTAGTGACGTCTGTGTGTGTGATGAATCTTTTTCTTTAAACGTAGCCCTTATCGCCCCCCTATCCAACCAAGCTTCGCATTTCCCAGATGTCCAGTCCTTACACAGAGTATGTAATGCAAGCATAGGCTTTAAAGTTGTTTCCATATCAATTAAGATGTTTCACAATGAATTAAGCAATGGTAAAAAATAAAAATACTAAACTGAACTTCAATGTTGCCAAACAAATACAATTTTAAAAAAATGATTCTAGAAGAATTTTAATAGGGTTATGTTCATATGCAAAGTACATGATGGCTTTTATTTAACTCGTATTTGTTTCGTAAACAACTTGATATTTGCTTTTATCTTCCTTTTCATCCACAATTCGTGGAGGAAAATTGCTTCCAGAGGGCACCGAATAGTGTTCGAAATGCAGTTTGGTTATACTTCTATACTTTTCTTGAAAAAAAAAAAGCATTTTTTTGCAAATGTCGCGCTGAAAGGGTAGCAGTCTCAACATGCCGCGATCGCCTTGGTGCCGAGTTTGTTTTTGCTCTTTCCTGACTAGAATCCCAAATTATCTCGCTAAAAGTTCTTTGAGTCTTTCTTGGAAATGTTGCTTATCTGCCTGGCAGTGCGGTTTGCGCGCTGGACTGTTGTTCGGATTTATCGACGGTCGAGGGTTCAAACCCTGCCCGCTCCCATCCCCCGTCGACCTGCGGGAGGTTTGGACTAGGAAGTAAACTTTCTTCAACTCTGAAGGAACATCCGAAACATGTCAAACAAACAAACATTTTATCTATCATCTCTATCAATATCTTCTCCGGAAGTATGAAATGTCAGCACTCGTTTAATTGTTTTCCATATTAAACGGCGATGCATTCTAGAGATTTCCAGAGTGAGGTTCTTCCCGACACCAAGAACTGTAGCTTTGTGATTCTTTGACGTTCGTTGACAATGTCAAGATCTGTCCATCCTAAAAGGGTATAACGTTTTAAAACAGCGACTCTCATTTTTACACATTTTTGTTCTGTCTTTAACTAGGCTTAATCCTTTAAAAAAAAAACACTAAAAAGTAGAATTAATATACCGTTTCTAGATTGTTTACATCTTTCTTTAGAAGACAAAACACAGAAGGAATGAAACAACGGATGGTGGAAAACAGTGGACCATTGTACTACCACATGTGGTATGCTACTAATAAAACAGTGGACCATTGTACTACCACATGTGGTATGCTACTAATAAAACAGTAATTAGTAATTCATAGAGGAACTTATTAATCGCTAACAAACTTTATTGTATAATGGAACACTGTTGCGGAGCTCTGCATAGTGTAACTCATAGCCATCATTGCTGTTTATACTCTTGGAGGTCAAGAAAGTAGGTTTTTTATAAATAAATTTTTTTTTAGAACACATACTTTTATTTAACCACATCAATTGTCTCTTAATATCACGTTGTTGTTGTTTTTATATAGAAATGTGCGATTAATGTTTTTAAGTGCCTATGAAAACAATCTTTTCCTTAGTCTTCAATATTAAACTAACTCTAAATTAGTTTGTACGAATTTTTTTTTTATTTCACTCAACAAAAGATTTACATTGGTGATTGAATCAGTCTTAGTGCGTTACGGCTGAGAATCTTGAGTTCGATTTCATTTTATACGTGTGTACAACGTACTGGTACGAATTATTTTTTTTTTTTGAGATGTACATTTAATTTTTAATTATTTCCATAAACATGTCTCAACTTAAACAAAGATTAAGTTAAAAAAAATATTTGGCATTTTTAATAACACATATTCTGCGATTTTTAATATTTGAATCTTTTTTTAGGAGAAGTAAATTGGATGACTTTTATTTTCATTAGAACATTACATTGCCAAAACACATAAAGACAAAACAACAACTATCAAAGTTAACGCCGTTTAGAATTTTTTCCAACTGATTTACATAAAATGATCTATGGATTTACTAATAACAGACTCAAATATCTTGTTTATATTAATAAAGTAAATATGTTATGAAAAAGGTGCAAATGCAAATCGAATATTTACGACACAATTGTACAGCCAGATCGTTTTTTTTTTACTCACATTCTGTTGACAAAAAAAAAAAAAAAAAAAAGCTCGATTGGGGAGTGCAGTATTGGAAAAGTATCGACTGACTTTCAAGACCGACATGTATGGTCTATATTTGCACACACATTTAAGACATTGAGTCTTTGTTACTATTCTGTAATCTAGTTAGAGATCTAGTATCTCAAATGGCAAGTTGGCTAAATTATTTTTAATTGTCCTTAAAATATACCCCAGGAAAAAAAGTAATGTGAATCTGTACAAAATAATATTTGTATCACAAAGCTAACCATTCAATCGGCTTTGTTCGAAGTTCAAGAATATACACTGAAAGGTCAGTCCAGATTGAAAGTGAAAGCGGAAATTGTTTTGCTACAGGAAGTATTCCATACGAAGTATCAGTTGCCAAAACTAGGTGATGATGTCACATTTGGATAAAAGAAAAAGGGGGGGGGGGAGTATTGTATCTCAATTAAAATAATGGATATGATTCACTGACATAAATAATATATTATAAAACAAGAACAAACGAAAGATTATAATGTCTTAAAACTCTCTGTTACCTTCTGTCTCGAAGCAGAGTGTGCCGCACCTCCCTTTAAAAAGAATAAAATATATATGTCTAAAGAAGAAGATTCTAAAATGACAGGTAAATAATTATCTAACTATTTAAAATCAGCTCAGTCTATTGTCCCACCCACCCCTTCCAGTTCTCTCAAACTCACCACTTAGGCAAGTCGTTAACGCCTGTTGTCAAAGTGTCACATAAGAAAGAGGGTTCGATCCTCTTGATCGTGTCACGTGGACAGATTTATAGCTGGTCATGTGACTTGAACTGTCTCTCTCATTTAAATATCTGTCTTCATGCACCTCTTCACCCACCTCCCCCATCCTCTCTCTCTCTCTCTTATATCTCTCTCACTTTCTCCTTTGCCGTCTCATGTTCTCTTGCCTTCACTGTCCTGGTAGTGGCTTTTGAAACCAGTTGGAAAGTTTAAAACAAGTAATTCACAGGTAGAGAAAGGTAATCTACACTGGTTGACAGCAACCCCCTTACCCCCACTTCTTCTGTTGTATTTTTTAAAATACTCTTTTGTCTTCAGCATTCTTCAAAGTATCGCGCCCACTGCACACTCCCGTTGACATGTGATTCTTAGCACATCATTAAAACTGCATTGCGCTATTCTCGATTCCAGGTCACTCAGTCCTAGTCGCCAGTTCAGAAAAAAAAAAAATGGCGTAGCAATGGGGGAGCTGGAAAAAGGGAAGAAGAGCAACTGATACTCCCAGGCCCCCAACGGTTTTTTTTTCTTTTTTTACGCCTGTAATAAAGTTTGTGGGAGTCAAGTCATCAAACAACAATGGAGCGAGAAATCAAAAGACGCAAATGGGGCTGGATCGAATGTACAATAAGAATAAGAGGAAATAATATTGCATAACAGGCTGTGGAAGGAACCCTTCAAGGGGGGGAGGGGGATGCTGGCAGACAAAAGCAAACATGGAGAAGATCAGTGAAACTTGAGGCAAAGACGGCAGAAGGACATGAATACAACTGAGGTCCAGAGTTCGATACCGAAGTATCGTTTCGGGCTATCCTCAAAGTGGAGCCAAAAGGATTAAGTTATAAGTCACACTGACTATTCAATATCGATAGACTTTTAATACTGTATGTCCTACTTCGTATTTTTATCGTATTGAAAAGCAATGTACAGGGAATGTAATCAAATATTAATCATCAGTGCAATCCAATTATATAGGCGAAAAATATTGAACCTGGTGGCATCGTATGGATAGTTTTGTGTCGAGCAAAATAAAATTTAAAAACAAAAATGTACGGGCATGTTTTAGTTCCTGAATATACTTTTTACAAGTTCTCGTTGCATGTAGAAGTATTACGCAACATGCTTTTAAACCAGAGTGATGCAAGACTCACATTTATTACACTCAATACACAAGTACAGTACAGTGAAGACTCCACGGAAATTTTTTTTGCACATAGAAAATGAGATTGAAATGTTGGTGCTAAGAAAATAAAATGGACATTTTATTCACCTGACTAGCTAGAGGACAAACTATTTTTTTTTAAACAATTTTACAAACGACAAAAAAACTTTTAACAAGAAAAACATTTTTTTTTAAACATTATTTAAAAAAAGGGACAAAACCTCCATTATTAAACTTAAAATATAATAAAATAAATTTAAAAAATGATCTAAAAATTGTTGGTTCTATTCGGGTATCGAACCCGTGACACCGTCAGCTGCATGATCTGATTCGGACATTGGTGAAGGAGTATTTGAGCGACTATTTATTGGTATGTTCATTATATGGACATCTAGATCTAATCATAATAATTAGGCTTGTCTTCGAGTCCGAGATTTATGAGGAGTGCAGTATTTCCCGTGTTTACGCAGCCCAAGCTGTGACTTACATATTTTGCCACATCAAGGGCAAGCTTAACCATTGTCCGCCGGCGGCCGATTAAGATTTTCCGATTTGGAACTCTTAATTCTAGTCTAGATCTATTCAGATTCTTGATGTAATCTATATTAGATTTTCCTAGAAAGTTAACAGTTGGTGTACATTGCTGGGATAATAATTACTAGCTTGTTGGTCACACAGGGAAAAATTTAGTTTGAGCGTTATAATTTTTCAAAGTAAATAAGAAATGTAAATTTGGCTAGAGAACGAAAAAAAATATTTATTTTGAACGAACTCTACGTGTTCGGGTATTTCCGCACTTATTGAATGGACCTCGTTCACCAATCGTAAATACACACATTTAGCCACGTCATAATATTGATAAAACAATGAAAAATACGTATATCGTGACAGCCACTATGGATTACATGATTTGTATAAAAGATATCTAGAATCACGTGGCTAAATGTTGTTTGTTTATGATTGGTGAATGAGGTCCATAGTTTGATAAATTTATGTTCAGGAACATTTTGTGCATCGTCTTCTAAAAACTAGATCTAAAGGGACTGTCATTGGAATATTAGAAAAGTGTAGTAGATCTATACATTCGCTTAATCAGAATACTTTCTCTGGGGGGAAAAAAAGGGGGCGATTTGGGCGTTGTAAAAAAAAATGGTCCTTTTTGAAAAAAAATCTAATAATCATTAGTTGTTAATAAGAGAACAAAACATCGCTATATAAGTTGTATAAAGGATGTATTGACATTAAAAAGAATATATTAAATGTTTTTCTTGTTCCGTTATATTATAAAAATACATCATTCTTAAACATAAGATATATTGTCGATCTAGACACAATTGTTGGCATTGAATTATGTCCCATACAAAGTCACACATCTTTTTTCTACTATCTTCAAGTGCTTGCTAATCTCATTGAAACTGGCTTTCACAGTGGAAAAATGGCTTTCATACTGGAAAGTGGTTTCTTAATGAACTAGGAAAGTACTTGATTGCTGGCAGGATCCTTTTAGTCCGGACCCCGAGCGCTGCTGGCAGCGTGTCGTCCTTTTGTACTTCCTTTGAAGAATGACGGGAAGGGGAGAACATGAGTGAAGCGTCACAAGAGAGGAGTCTGGGTAGGACAAGTCGAACAAAGGAAGTAGGTATGCGATTGTTCCGCGAGGCCCGGGCCGAGGGAAGGTGAAAACAGCGTAGCGTTGGGGGGTAAATTATGATGGGGGTTTATACTTGATGAGACGCAATGCTCAACAGTGGGGAATGTCAAAATGTACGCCCTGGAGGTTTCCTGGCGTGATTCTCCCCTGAAATTTCTCAAAGTGAAGTGCTTTTTTTTTTTAAAGTTGGTGTTTAATACAGACATCCAACAATAAGGTGTAATGTTGCTTTCTACGACTTTGCACTAAGGGTTGAGGCGGCTCAGTGTACTGTTAGATCTATAAGTGAAGGATAACTCCTCAATCATTGGGAGACTTGAGAAGAAGCAACTCCTCGCCACGTCTGGTTGATCTCCCTATGATTGATAAATCCTATATGCTTTTCAACTTTTCTCTTTAAAGAAATTATTTAATGTTAATACAACTTTAAGTTAATACAACTTTAAGTTAATACAACTTTTAAGTTAATACAACTTTAATCGCTTTAAATTCTGACAAGGTCCGAAATAATAAACCAAAACAATTAAACATTTTGTAATTACATCAAAACTTTCTAAAATCTGAACTTTGAACCTGTTGTTTCCCCCGTCACCCCCCCCCCCCCCCCCCGCGAAAAACACACAGAGAGACAAGCATCAGAAAAGTTTCGAATGATTAGTTTTATGTAACACTTGACCGTAACCGTTCCCCTTCTCTCGCTCCTATGTCATCCTGTGATAGTATTTGTACCTTGATGTGTCAACTTTATCAAACAAACATGGCATACAGTGCCTCTATTTTTTTTAAAGTCCACAAAATCATTGTTTTCTACCTTACAAATTTTCATAACAATTCATAAAAAAAAAAATAAAAAAAAAACATTTTGGTTTCTTGTTGTTAGTATCTGAAAAAAAGTGTTGCTGTTTTATAAAATCTCATTTCAATGGGGGATTTATTGTAGGAAACCAAAATAAAGACAACTTTTTGAAATCAATAACGTTTAAGGTGGTAAGAAAATATGTGGTGTGGTGCGGTCAACCAAGCGTGTCAGTTAATGTTGTCACACAACGCTAAGCTAAAGGAATAATGATAGGTTATTTCTTCATCTCTGGGTTGTTTTTTTTTAATGAATTTACCACTAGTTGAGCGTAGGTCGACATAGGGGACATCTTTTTGACAGGGAGTCCTCCGAGAAGACAACAGCACACAGGGCGGCGTAATTTGAACATGAGAGGGCGCACTCATTAATTTTCCATCTCAGTGCTTTAATGTTCAAGGGGCGTTGTCCTTCGTATAGTATAGAATCTTTGTTCAAGGTTCTTAGCAGAGTTTAAGGGCAGTGCTATCTCTGTACTTATAAACACACCCAGACAAAAGAACAAAGAGAGATGTAGAGAAATACTTCAAGAGACACGTAGAGAGTTGCATGGGCAGAAGTCTCCCAAAGTTGACATTTCAAGCCAATCATTGTATCCGAAACAAACTCTCTAAACAAGATCTTTAGATTTCAACTAACCTTTGCCCTTTCGGTCAGCGTGTGTTATTACCTCCCCCCAAGCCCTTATCTTTCCAAACAGTACTTGAGCCGCCGTCTATACTCACCCTTCGCTTCCAGGGGCCCTCGACCAGGTCCTCGTGTCAGGTCAGTTTTGTTTATCCTAATCGTAATGTCGCGAGCCCTAAGTTTTACCTCGGCTGTAAACAGCGCCGACAAAAAAAAAAAAGAAAATCGGGAGAAACAGTGAGATGGCCCTGCGAAGAAATGCCGGCATCTCTCTTCGTCTCTTGAACGCCCCGTCCTTTAGTTTTCAGCCCCCCCAAAAAACGCCACCCCCCCCCAACCCACCGATTCTCCTTCTACCAATACTTGTCTGAGTAAGATGTTGACTTTATCTGTGTTTGGCGGTTTGTTCATTGGACATTTGGAAAGAGAGGAGGAAAAAAAAAATCGGACAGGCTTGATTTTTATCTCGCCGCTTCACGTTGTCCGCGCGAGATCTTGACGTGATGACTTAATGATGGCCGCTTATTGACCCGTGTACACAGGAGATGATCGTTTTGACAGTCGAATCGCATGTATGGTTCATCTCTTCATCTGATGTAAGGTTTGTATGTTTGGGATGTTGTCTTTCAAGGATGTCTTAAAAGAATACAAACTTTAAACAGACAAAACTACGCTCAATCTAAAAAAAAAATTCCCCATTTTGTAGTTTTATTCAATTTTCAACAGAAACAAAACCTTTGAATATTAACAAAGTTAGGTACCCATTTGAGCTGGGTGAACTCTAAATATCACGAAATGAAATGCACCAGTCTTCTTATTTTTAACTTATCTTTAGGAAATACAGACGTTAAAGCAGACGATTACGACCAGCGCGCGTTCCTAAGTCAATCTAGTCATGCATGTTAATCAATGACTTAAATTCTGCAAAGTCATTGGTTTTCCTTTTTGACTTTGGCAACCCATTCCATGCTCTGTTAGCACTATCAATCAATCTTAACCACGATTAGAACCCGGAACCTCTGGTTTGGAAGCCAAGCACTTTAAGACTAAGCCACCGCGCCTATTGAATCTTAAAAAATAAAAATAAAAAGTATTTTTTTTTTCAACAAAAAAAAATAAAAAACAAAATATAAAAATAAAGAAAAAACTCAAGTGGGGAATTAACAAAAAAACGATTTAAACCAAAAAAAAGTTATTCTTAAAAACATTTTTCTAGAAGTCCCAGAAAAACCAGCCATGCGGAAATATCTTTTTTTCAAGTGGCTCTGACTCAGAGGTGTCGCACAGAGTCGGGGAAGGTTGAAGTAGGTACATGACTGTATGTGTCCTCGAGAGTGTGTCTGTGTGTACACGTGTAAGTTGTGTCATCGAGTCAGAAACGAGGCTGAAGGACATGAGGGGAGGGCGCTGTGAGTCAAAACGAGGCTCTCTAATTGACAGGGATTTCAAAACGAACTCGCGCAAAAGGAATGAAGACTTCGCGAGGAGGAGAACGAGAGCGAAGGATTGGACGGGGGAGGGGGAGAAGAAGGAGAAAGAGAGGAGGTTACGAGCGAGTAATCTTTGCCCGATAATTAAGTCTTGTCGAGTTCTTTATTGGCTAACGAAAGAAGAATATGGAGAGATAGAAGAGAGACAGAGAGTGTGAAAGAGTGAACAGAGAGCGAGAGAAAGAGAGCTCAATCCAGAAGAAAAACAAAATAAAAAAATGAGAGAAGAATAAGAATTGAACAAAAAAAAAAAAAAGAAAGAAAGAAAGAAATAGTGAAAGATGTGGAAGAGACAGAAGCAGGCGAGATTTGAAGAAGAAATTAGGAATGTGTTGACCTTGGTATTCAAACACATGCGCGTGCAGTGAAATTTAACTTTGATTTCACATCAGACCACATGCGATACAATACGGTGTTTTCCTTTTTTTTTTTTTTTGTTATTAAATCTAGAGCCGGCTTTCCAATAGATCAGTGAGAAGTAAGTATTACAATGAAAAACAAAAAAAAACAACTAATAAACAAACAAAAAACAAAAACGAGAATCAATAAATCAATCTAACTATCTTTATATCTATCTAACGATCCATCAATCGATTTATCCATCCATTCAACAATCAAACAACTATCAATATATCAAATGATTCATCCATTCATCAATAAATCAACATATCAATCAATCAATCAAAGTCAGTCTTTCTATCCGTCCGTCCGTCCGTCCGTCCGTCCATCCATCCATCCATCCATCCATCCATCTATCTATCTATCTATCTATCTATCTATCTATCTATCTATCTATCTATCTATC